>NC_133770.1:73037489-73102370 GCF_003597395.2 Chelonoidis abingdonii
TATATATATATATATATATATGCATGCTGTATTTTGGTGGTATCTGTGGGAGATATAGGTGATGAATATCTACCAGCCTGTTCATCCTTCAAGTGTCAATGTTGTCTTTCCTTCTATTGAATACTACTGCAGCAAAATTATTCTAATTAAAAACTATTCTCATCAATGCTTCCCACTACTTTAAAACTTTAGCGTCTTCATTCCAAAACTGTGAGACAGTAATACTAAGCAATGCTTTTTATTGTTTTAAAAATCAGATACATCATATAGTAGGAGAAAAGACAAAACTTACGTAGAACAACATTTCTTAAGGCATATTCTGTGCATGGGAAATGCTTGAGGGAATGGATGATAAAAAGCTTATCATAGAATCATAGAAGATTAGGGTTGGAAGAGACCTCAGAAGGTCATCTAGTTCAACCCTCTGCTCAAAGCAGAACTAACCCCTACTAAATCATCCCTGCCAGGGCTTTGTCAAGCTGGGCCTTAAAAAACCCTAAGGATGGAGATTCTACCACCTCCCCAGGTAACCCATTCCAGTGCTTCACTACCCTCCTAGTGAAATATCTAGTTTTAACTCTGCCTGAATATCTGACCTCCTATATGTTTTTTGATCTGCATTTCACCATGTAATTAGCTTGAAGTGAAAAAGGAAATACTGTCAACTCTTATTCTATTTGAGTTCATTTTAATATATATTCTTCAAACCAAGACCCTATACACACATTTAACTAAATAAGCCAAATGCCACCAGCATGTTATGTGACAGATAGCAAACACTAATGTGCACTCCATATATCTTACTTATACACCTTTCAATAAGTTGCCCTTTAATCACTACATACTTTCCATATATACAGTTTTATTAATAATATGAAAACCAATAAAAGGGAAAGCTATTCAAAGTACACTTCAGTTCACAGTCAAAAGTCATGCAAAGTCTAAAGCTATGAAGACAACTTTACTCACGTAGACTTTAGAATTGTCTGTAAAGGATTAAGGCACAAACATACTAAAATTTGTCAAGTCAGTTAAAAAAGAGGAAACTAAAATCCCCTTCCCACCATTCTTCCAAGTTAACCAATATTCAGATCTTTGAATACATTAAGTTTCTGCTCTCTGCATGCAAATTGGTGCCCACAATAAGGGAGCTGCCTTAAATGTATAAAAGATTTTAAACACCAGCAATCAGTCATTTTAATTGACAATTGCTTGAAGACCAAATCAGCATCTATTAACAATGTATTATGACAACTCTTTAAGAGCGATTTCAATAATATATAACCTAAAATCAAGCCTGAAATTCATTCAAAGTGCAAACGTGAAAGAATTGTTTCTGCAGACACTGGCTTGCAGCGCTGTGCTATTTTCATACCAAGGCCTGCAGAAAATATTCATTATTGCAACTGTCACTGTTTGGCTTTGGCACAGAAAGAGATTACTAATATTGTGTGGAATAGGACATCAGCAGCAAATAAAAGGAAACACTTCAGGTTTCACAATGGACTGATGATCTCATGTTAATATAGAAATAGAGTAAGTACTTAGAAAAATCTATAAAAGACAAGACCTGAGCACTGGAAAAATCAAAGATTTATTTTCATAATAAAAACAAAACCAGAGAATACATAAAAAGCATCTGTGAGTATGAATTTATTCCATAAGGCACAGACCTCATAATTCAAGTGAGAAACCACAAGTGAGTTATTAAGATCCTTTTAAGTAAGCAGGATTAATTTTATATCCCAAATAAGCACCTCATGAATTTTCTTTAGATTAAGGACACAGAAATTATAGTTAGTTCACTTTCCCCCCGCTCTCTGAGAATGTGAGTCTCACCCATCAGTTCTTCCTACTAAACTTAAGAGTTCTTCATTCTTAAACTGTACGTACACTCCCCCACCCCCACCCCCCGAGGAAGGTGCTCTATGGTTTAAACAAATCATAACTGTTAATGAGCTTATTTTTTCTCCCACAGTCTCAGATAGCATGGATGTTAAATATCCAATTTAACGTGTTCATATACAGCCCAAACAAGGTCCTTTTTCCTTTTTCAGTGGAAATTTTGCCATTGATTTCAATGGGTTGAGGATTTGGCCCAATATACTGTACATAAAAATATTTTTAAGTTAAAAATAATTCTATATTCATTAATTTAGTGCATTATAATAACTAGAAGTATTACAGTGCTTACATTCCTGCTTGAGACAAGGATTTCAAGAGGAGACTAAGGGAATTTGTTGCTCAGACCCCAGTGAAATTCAATGGAACCTAACTTGGTTGCTTTGAAAATCTCACTCTTAGTATTCTCTCTAATAGTTATAGTAATTTATGAGATACTATTTGCATCTTTTAATGCAACAGAAAAGTATATTAAAACAAAACTGCCTTCTCACAAACAAATGCAAGCTAACATTTTCAAACTTGAGTGACTTCACTGAAACTACTCACATGCTTAAAGTTAAGTGTGTGCTTCACTGGATCAGGGCCTTCAATAAGTAGCCCGGTTTTCAAAGTTGCTGACCCCTGCAGCTCCCATTTCTTTCAGTTTGAACTTGTTGGGAGCTGTGGGTGATCATCATCATCTCTGAAAATCAGGACATTTGTCCCTATGACTAAAAATGGATTTAGAGGAGTAATTTTTGCACCCAAGTTTGAACATTTTGGCCCCAAATACACCCGTGTTCACACCCTGCACACTATTGTAATAATCTTTCTACAAAGTACGCCTTGTAAGGCATCGTTTGAAAACTCGCAATTTGCCAGTCAATATTGCCCTAGTAAAACATGTGTGGCAACATTGTATGTGAAGTTATAAGATTCCCCTGTATGATGTTATTAACATGTTTCAACCCCACAGCCCTGTCCAGGCAGAAATCAGTCCTAAACAAAGGAATGTGTGCTCTGCTTAATTTACATATAAGCAGTAAAGAGAGTCATCAGTCAGGAAGGGAAACAAAGAAAGTTCAAACAGGTGGGAAAAACCCAGCAGCAATTATCCTTTTTTAGCTGGAAATGTTTTTCAACATGGGGACTGAAACTATAAAATGGAGGGACAAACACCACAAAGGATCCCTCACCTCTCTCCTTGCCTATTGCTTTTACTGCACCTGAAGAGACAAAGGAAGCAGTTGTTGGACTCTGGAGGACAGGTCCGGAAGGGTTTGGTCAGTAGGACTACTGACAGAATGTGGTGAGAAAACTTTGCTTTGAAACTAATAGAGTTTGTTAAGTTAGGCATCAGTAAGCATTTTATCTTTATTTTTCTTGTAACCCTTTATGACTTTTATGCCTCACTACTTGTGCTCACTTGAAATCTCTCTCTTCGTAGTTAATAAATGTATTTTTTTGTTTTACCTAATCCAGTGTGTTTAAGTTGAAGTGCCTGGGTAACTCTATTGGGGGTAACAAGTTGTGTGCATATTATTCCCTTAATGGAATAATGGACTTAATATAGTCATACTGTCCAATAGAGGGCAGGGCAGTACTGGACATACATTTCTGGGGGATTGGGACTGGTAGTATATTGGGAGTCATCCTGTGGTAATTTTGATAGCTGGTAAGAGCCCAGGTGTTGCTCGCTAGCTGCAGCACACACACAAACATAGCTGGAGTGACTTATGTGTTGAAGGTTGTTTGTGAGCAGCAACACATTGTAAAGGGCAGCCCAGGGTGCAGGGTAGGGGTGACACAATTCCTCATTAGTCTGATCTGTACCTTGGTATCCAGGTACAGATGAGCTGCCAAAATCTTAACAACCAATTCCCTATAAAAAGTTCTGATTTAAGAGATGTGCCATGGTATGTATTTTTTGTAACAATAGGGTTACTATACGTCTGTATTTTCCCAGACACGTCAGGCTTTTTGGTTCTTAAATCGCCGTCTGGGAAAATACAGCTGTATGTTAACCCCACTTAAAGTTCTTTTTTTAAAAGATGGGCCTGAACTAGAAATGAGCTCCGTTTCACATGTGTGGGTCCCCACCATTCCTTGGGGGTGTGCTAGGGTGACCAGATGTCCTGATTTTATAGGGACAGTCCCGATTTTGGGGTCTTTTTCTTATATAGACTCCTATTACCCACCACTCCCTCTCCCGATTTTTCACACTCGCTGTCTTGTCTCCCTAGGGTGTGCACATGTGTGGGTCCCAGCTGCTCCCTGCTCCTCTCATTGAAGCAGGTGTTCAGGGTTACTTCCCTGGGAACTGCAGGGCACCAGGATATGGGGCCGGCTGCAGACAGGGGCGTGGGGCAGGGCTAGCTGGAGGCAGGGGGTGCGGAGCTGGCTGGAGACAGGATGGCGCAGGTTGGCTGGAGATGGGGGTTTGGGGTGGCTGGAGGCAGGGCAGGGGTTGACTGGAGGTAGGGGCTGCCTGCAGGCAGGGCATAGAGGTGCGGGGCTAGCTGCATACAGGGCTGTGGGGCTGGCTGGCTTCAGGCAGGGCTGCAGGAGTGTGCAGATGGCCTCGGCTAGAGACAGAGAAGTGTGAGGCTGGCTGGCTTTGGGCAGGGGGGTGCAGCAGGGATTGGCTGGAGACTGGGCAGGGGATGTGGCAAGGGCTGGCTGCAGGCAGGGGGTGTGAGGCTGGTGCGGGCAGGGAAGGGAGTGCGGCGCTCCGCTTGGCTTTTCTTTTTTTTTGCTTCGGTGGTGCTCTGCCCCCCACTTGTGTCCCGATATTTTGTTCATGTAATCTGGTCACCCTAGGGCACGGCAGGGGGTGCAGCAGGGGCTGGCTGCGGGCAGGGTAGGGGCTGCGGCAGGGGCTGGTTGCGGGCAGGGGGTGTGGGGCTGACTGCGGGCAGGGGGCAGGTAATCATGGGGAAAGCAGCTTGGAGCAGTCAGAACAGCAGGACACAGCCCAGGCCCAGCGAGCAGCTGGGGACCCACCAGGCAGCAGCAGGAGTCCCAGGGCCAGGGGAGCAGCAGCAGGAACAGGGCTCGTGCTCAGGGCCAGGCGGCTGCCCACATGGCTCCCGCAGTGCAGTGCCCCCGGCGGCCAGAGGGAAGCGGGTTAACAACTGGTTCTAAAACTGCTTCACAATTTAAAAACCGGTTCGCGTGAACAGTGCAAACCGGCTCCAGCTCACCACTGCTGGTATGTCACAAATGTTATAGAATCTCTAGTTGCTGTTTCACAGTTAGGACTGAGATGTGTTTTGCACTTAAAGCAGCGATTCACTCACTTTCCTACATGTGAAGAATGCAGTCTAACCACTCTTTGACAAATGCACTCACTCTTCAAGTAAAGAATAATTTTTCTGAGAAGTTAGGCATTTTTCTGAGAAGAATTAGGCATATACTTCTTTCAGTTAGGTATCACCAACAATTGACTTATATGATATTGAAAAACATTAAAGTGATATTGTACGTGATGGGGGCTATTGAATCTGCCATAATGGTGAACATCAAAAACTGAACCATTTCTATTCAAACCAGCACAGTATGTGAAGATCACTACTGAGGTGACTCTTCTGGCTTCACTTTTAATCCCTGGGCATTCTCCCCACTTCACTGAAGCCCTGATAAAACTCCATTACGTTTACACTTTTTTTCTTCCCTTTGTTGAGGCCTGCATCGAGACTACCATCTTTCAGCCTGAGGTGAATAAGGTGTGGCTTTCGTTGGAACCCCTGAACACTACTCCCTAGACAGATGGAAGGAACATTGTTGAGAGACTTAAGGACTGTTGGTCTTTTCCAGGGCCAGCATTTGCCTTTCCAATGCTCTCAACTTTTTCTGGCCATGGAAACCATATACCAGAGCAGGGGTGCAGGAACAGTGCGGGTGCTGAGAGCCATTGATAAAAACTGTAAACCTTGTATTTGATGGAAACCACCTCAAGCCAGGGGATGTGGCAGCACCTATGTACCAGAGACATCCTTGGTGTTTAATTGGAAGAGGGCTGACTACACTATTTTGACCAGCTCCTGCTATTCAGTTTTCTGACAAGCCACATCAATTTGATGTACTCAGTTGTTTGTGACTCAGAAGCAAAGGATGAAGAAACCAATAATTCCATTTGACCCTCTTCTCACTGATGTCTCAGCTCCAAGTTCTCTGTTGATATGTCTTGCTGGTGAGTCAATAGGAAGCAAGCAAAAAAAAGATGACTGAATGTTCAATGACTGAAAGTGTTTTGAAAGAGATTAAGGAAAAGGAAAACAGAAAACTGCATGCAAGAGCTTTTTGGACTTCTGTAGTTCAGCTGGATTCTGTTATGGCCCGTGTCTTCAATTAGCAGTGCATAATTTAGAATAAAATCTATATTACATTTTTGCCATCAGTCCCTTCAGTTTAATGCATAGGTCACCAATCTTGAGAAGGATTAACCACAGAAAAGGGAGGACTACATTCCTGCTGAGGTTTATTGAATGGAGCTGGCCGTAATCACAACTGCGGGGGCTAAAAAGGCATAGGGCAAGGAGAAAGAGAGGAAAGTGTGAAGCAGTGTCTGATTTTAGAACTTTCAGATAAATGTTGCTTACAAAACAGACAAAAGGAAAAGGAGAGGAAGAAGGAGAGAGATGGGGGAGGAGAATCAATTTATTCTCAAGATATTTTAAGTAATTCTTGGTTGTGAGTAGATTTGGGAGCTGTTCTTTCAGGCCCACCACACAGATTTCTCATCTGTGAGGCAGAAGAAAATCTGCTTTCAGAAACTATGAATGAAAGGTTCTCTGCTCAAGGAGCTTTAGGGGAAAAAAGTGTTGCTAGCTGAAGCTACTATTGCCATTTAATTAACGAGACTTCTGTAGTGAAAAATTCAATTTAAAACCAGGACAAAGAGTTAGCTTAAAGGGTGGAGTTTACAATCAAGCGTAGGGAGGATTTTGCTGATTGTAGTTTCGGCTGACCTGCTAAAATAACATTTGGACTCTGACTCTGACTTCAAGGTCAAGCATAAGGTTAAGTATAAGGTTTAATTTCTGTAGCTACATTGTTATTTTGGAGACTGCAGTGTAAGATTAATCATGTTAAGCGTAGCTTTGAAGAGAAGGCACAAAACTATCAAATTTATGTGAATGTTACATTACCTTGTATCTAGGATGCCCAAGCTTCACAATACCAAGGCCACATCAGCAAACTGCCATGAGCCTAATAGCTGCATGTATTTTCTAGACACAGTTCCATACTTTTAAGTCAAAAGAAAAACAATCATCATTGTACTTTTATCTTAGAATCATAGAATATCAGGGTTGGAAGGGACCTCCGGAGGTCATCTAGTCCAACACCTGCTCATTTATATATCTCATATATCTTCCGTGATAAATGAATTGAAATTGCACAATGGTTGATTGTCAGAGGGAACAGCACATTAAGGGGGTCTGGACTGTTAGAGCCATTTGTTTCCATAGATTCATACCTCCTCACGGAGGCCAGATTGTATGAATTACATACAGGCCAATACTGAGGACAGTACAGAGTCACACTATTCCAGGGAGGGCTCAAAGAAGGATTGTAATTCAGGAGGCAAAATCTTACCCAGAATTCCATTTCTTCCCAGAGTTCCCTGGTGTGAAGTGAGGGCACATCCTGCACTGTCCCTTAGGCAGTGTATTGTCCAGTACAGAGAGAAATTGATCCAGCAGCTGGAGGTGGGTAGGTGGGACAATGGGAGAAAGCATGGAGTACACTGGCAGCACTGGCAGTTTTCTGTGCTGTACTAAAGAGGGTGGGATTTTAAAGTGAGGAAACAATTGGAGCAGCGGTAAGTAGGGAAAGCCCCCCTACCTAAGTACTGGTATAATTAGAATAGTCTGATGCCTGTCACTGATGAATTTAGCAGAGCAATTTCTCAAGGGCAAAGAATAAGGAGTTCATACGGGAAGTCCAATGAAATAATAAGGAGAAAGTAGGAAGTTAAATCTCAACTAACAGCAAAAGGTGGATATACTTGATCACTGGTGTCGATGTACTGCTGACAGAACTGCCTTAAAAAGACTACTTTCTCCCACAGCGCTAAACTATGGCTTTGCCACAAACCTCTTGAATGGGACAGTGCATCGTTCTCTGCCCCAGGAGCAGGTCAGGAAGAAGAATCTGACTCAGTCAAAACGTGCCTCCCAGCTTTCTCCAGCCATGGGGATAAGTACCTGTACCAGCTCTATACCTGGTGCAGTGTCTGTCCCTCAGCACACACTGGCACAGCTGAACTGGCTGGTTCACTGGGGATGATGGCAGAGATAGGGATCTGCCCACACTCTGCCCATCCATGGGCGAGCAAGCAGAAGCTACTTTCCCCCACCTTACACTGATACCTGCAAAGCAGAAAGATGGACAGGGGTGTATAAGGGACACCTTATACACCTTGTGTAGGAACAAAAAATGGCCCCAAACTGGGCCATAAGGTATTAGTGATTTCAAAACTAATTCTCAATAAAATAAACAAACAGAACCCACTGAAAACTTGACATTAACGATATTTTTAAATATGGGAATCTCAGAGTTTGGTAGCAGGGACTGGACAGCACTATAATGAGGTAGACTCATTTAGAAAGGAAAAAACACCTGGATGTGATAGGAAGGTACCAGAGGAGGAATCCTCTATATTGTCTATTTCAATCTGGCAAGGATAAGAGAAAGAAAAAAAACAACAACCCATAATACTCCAAAAGTCTGTAGAAGTATTCATCAATGACAGAAAATAGAAAAGAAATTGCTTTCATTAATCCAAAGTGAAATAAGAGAGGAAAGAATGAGTGAACTGAATTTCAATTTGCAAAAGCTCTCTCCATATTTTAAGAAGAGAGTTTATGCCTTTTTTCCATTTTTAACCAAGTCTAGAGTTTCAGAATGTCCTCTTCTACACCCCATGTATGAACACGGAGTTCTACAACAGATTTATAATCCTAGAATTTAAAAATAGATTCAACTAACTACAAGCAGGACCTAGAATCTCAGAGAACTAACTTCTGACAACCCTCTTACGTGCAATACCACATGGTATTCCCCCTGTACTTGGTACAAGAATAATTAAAGTTATTCTCCCTACAAAAACTGACTTCCTATACAGGAGAGCATCAGGCTAGTAAATCTGTTTTTGGCAACGAACTAATGTTGTTTCTATCATGAGAATGGTCAGAAGCTATATAAGCATCTGTTGTAACAGTATCATTTTCTTTATAGAAAGAAGAGGTGATAGAGAGCATTGAGAAGAAATATGTGAATTCTTTCATACATCTGTCTTGGAGAGCACACTAAGTAAAACGTATAGCAGATTGATCCATAGTGACATACTTACAGTTGTCCATTGGCACATTGGTATTTGAAATTATATGTGGAAGACTCCCAGATATTTGGTAGGTAAATTACACAGAGAATAGTTGGGGCAGGAGGGGAAGAGGTAATATCCTATTTTTTACCATAAATACTTGATGTGTCACTACTTTCACTTCCCAACAACTCTGAGTCTCTGTTGGACTGTCAACCTGTCTCCACAGTTTGACGCTTTGATAAGGAGTCTTTCCATTGGCACACTTGCCTCCACCTAATAGCTATACATATTTTTGGTACTCCATTTAGAAAGTTCTGAAAATTGACTTTTATCTCACTTGCGGTACTGGTGAAGAACGAGACTAAGGGTATGTCTACACTACCCGCCGCATTGGCGGGTAGCAATCGATCCAGCGGGGGGTCAATTTATCACGTCTAGTCTAGATGCAATAAATCGATCCCTGAGCACTCTCCTGTCGACTCCTGTACTCCACTGCCGTGAGAAGTGCAGACAGAGTTGACGGGGGAGCAGCAGTAGTCAACTCACCGTAGTGAAGACAGCACAGTAAGTTGATCTAAGTACATCGACTTCAGCTACATGAAAGTTGCATAACTTATATCGATCCTCCCCCCGCCCAGTGTATACCAGGCCTAAGTGACTTTGCAGATAGCTTGTGAGGACAGCTTTTGCTATTAATATCTGTGCAGTTAATATGAAAATCTCTGCTGTGTGCTCTTACATCTCAAACAGGCTCCGGCCCAAGATTTTCAAACGTCACATGATGTTAGGTACCTCATATTTTAAGATGCCCAATTTGAGATGCCTTAAATGGGCCTCGTTCTCAGCTAATGCTAAGGAACTGCCCTCGGAAAATCTAGCCCTTTCTGGTGCTTTAGTTGGATTTGAGATATCTCAAATCACTAGTAGGTTATAGCCTATGAAAGCTCATGCCCAAATAAATGTATTAGTCTCTAAGGTGCTACAAGGACTCCTAGTTGTTTTTTCCAAAATCATCTAAAGGAAAATCATCTTCATAGCAGCAGTTTATGCTTTCTGTCTTTTTCCTATGCAGCTAAGTTTACAGAATAGCTTTAGCAGCTCTTCTGAGGATCTTGAATGAAGCATTTAATGTTTGGCTTGTTTTGGTTTTCTTGCATTCTTTCCCTTGTCAGCCGGTTGACATTAAACCTATTTGATTTGGAAAATCAAAGTGACTGACATGGTTAATTCTAGGGAATGGTACTGATTATTAATGTCCGTGAGAAAGGATCTGTCCTCTTGCTGAAGACAGGTAGAAGCATTGCAAGTGGGGTAGCTGCCTAGTTGTTAGGCATGGACTAAATGAATGTTTGCTCCTAAGAGACAGCACAGATGGACATTTGAGGAAAACAACCATAAGGTAACAGGAACAATACAGTCACTAACTGCAAATTCTTCATGTTGGTTCTATAATAGCTTTTTGTCTTTTTACAATTTGTTCACTAGAAGAGGATATTAGTGAGTGTAATTACTGCTTTTTATTAATGTCAGTGGTAGACTCAAATTGGCATTCTCTACTTACACCACATTGTCCTTTATAAATAGTTCTTTTGCTGCATGCTGTCCCTAGTGGACATAATATAGTAGCAATACAAACGGTTTTTATACCTTACCCCTCTAAATTTGGCCTCATCCAATGTTAGAGAAACTACTCAGCCGACGAGACTGCATCCAATATAGCCTACAGCTAATTTCCTATGTTAGGATTTTCCCCTTCTTTGAGTAGTGACAGGTATTTAGACATAATTCAGCTTCTGTTCTTAAAAAATAGAGGAATTAAAAGTGCATTTTGGGAGTCTAACATACTATGCAGATGGTTTCTTCACTTTCACTCTGTTCTCGCTCTCATAAAGCATAACCAATAAAGGTACGTGAATCAGAATAAAAAAAGTAGAGATACAAGTCCAGCCATTTAAAAGTTGTCTTCATTTTCAACTCCTGAAAATGCAGCATTGTTATGAATAACTAAACGTATCTCTTCAAACATTCACGTTTACAGTGTCCTGGAAGATAGCAACAATCTGCCTGACTGAAGAGGCTTTCAGCCATGTAATCATCTCCTAATGAATATACAATTTCAAAGTATCAAGTGGCCGCAACAATTAGATCACCATTCCATAGCCATGCCTTCCACCCAGCTGAGTACCAATGATTTTTTTAAAAACTCTCTTCCTCTTCATAATAAATAGTAATATTTTGCATTTCTACCATGCTTGCCATCAGAGGGTGTCAAAATGCCATACAAATATCAATGAGTTAAGTTTCAGGGCAACCTGTGAAATATAGACAGGTATAGATTATCATCCTACTTTAAAGATGAGGAAGCTTAGGCATGGATGGGCCCACATTTACAAGAGTAGCTAATGATTTTGGGTGCTTAAATGGTTTTCAGAGGGTCTTCACAGGGTGGGTGCTTAGCATTCACTGAAAATCAGCCTCCTCCAATGTGTTTCAAGTTGGACACTCAATTCTAAGGTTCCCAACACCATTAGTAATTTTTGATAAATTAGGCCAGAGTTGAAATGTGTCCAAGGCCACACTATATATGGAATAAGTATCTATATCTTCTGTCTCCCAGTCCTCTGTCTCAACCACAAACCCATTTTCTCTCATTCTGCTTTAAAATCTCTCCTTCTTCCTCACAAACTTTCTACTTCTTTTCCTCTTCCTCTTCCCCATATACTTTATTTTGGAGGAGCGGCACTTTAAAGGAGAAGTAAATATACAGGATCTGGATCACATCCCAATAAAGTCAAAAGAAGGACTCCCATTGACTCACATCAAGTCTCTGTGATACCAAATAAGTCATAATTTAGCTTAGGTACTAATATTTCCAATTCTTCCTGTTTATTCTCAGTGCCCTTTCTTCAGCTAGTTTCGGGATGAGGATAGGGAATAAAACAAAAGGGAAGTCTTTTTAGCACTAGGTCATTTTTAGGAGCAATCATATACTCTGTGATGGGTGTTCACAGCCAATGTGCGCACATACGCATATGTAACTGTGCACTTAGATGCGCCTCATGCCACAGGACACCCAAAGTGTGTTTATACAGGATGGTGAACACACATTCTCTTTGCCATTCTTATGTGGCAGTATTAGGGCATGTCTTATGCCTTCTGCAGACTGCAGCCATTATGTACTAAGCCATAAGCCCGTGAAAAGGTTTGACATTCCTCCCACTGGAGGGCAGTATTATTACATGCACAGGATTGCCAGAGGACAGGCTAATGTCATAAAGCACATTTTGGATATTACTTTATGTTCTCCCTATTTGTTGTATGATCCCAGCCTCTCATCATATATTTAGGTTATCAGCTCTTTGTGGCAGAGACCATATTCACATTGTGTGTGTGTGTGTATATATAGCACCTAACACAATTTCCCAGTCCTTAATTGGGGTTTCTAGGCACTACCTCAATACACATAGTTGCAGTCACTAGTACCAATCAGCTCTACACAACAATAGAACTGTTTCCCCTCTTTTTCCTTCTCCTTCTACTGTTTTAGGGCCCACTGAAATTAATGTAAAGACTCCAACTGACTTGGGTGATTAAAATATTCCTCAGAAAAACAATCAGCAGAAGCCCCAAAGTAGTTTTCTTAACACTTTTACTGGGTTGAGAAACCAAATATTATATATTTGGTTCTAGATTTTTTTAAAATGGTGCTTTGGGCTTATACTGGTGCATCTGGCCCCAATGCACTAATGCATCTGCATAACTTTCAGCATGTGACTAGACCAATTTACTTTTACTAAGCTATTCATACTCAAAGTTACATATGTTCTTAAATAACCCACTGAAGCGGAGCCCCGGATCGGAAGCTATCGTGATCTAAAATGGCTCTGAACAATATATACACCTCCACCTCAATATAACACTGTCCTTGGGAGCCAAAAAATCTTACTGCGTTATAGGTGAAACCGCGTTATATCGAACTTGCTTTGATCCACCAGAGTGCGCAGTCCGACCCCCCCGGTGCGCTGCTTTACTGCGTTATATCTGAATTCATGTTATATCAGGCCGCATTATATCAGGATAGAGACATATGTAGAAACTTAGAAATTACTTCTTTCCATAAGATGCTAAAGCATTATTTTTTGGAATACATTTATATTATTACGAAGAACTATGATACAAATGGAAAACACAAATGATTAAATCTACTTCTTGTTTATCCCCAGCACCATAAATCAGCTATCACAAATAAATAAACAACAAACATGACATGTTATTTCATGTCTGACAATGAAAAGTTAAACAAAAGTAATCTGGAAATCTCTCAGGAACAGGTTCTCTTGTTATTTTGACAATTCCAGTTCTGGTAGCAGCCCATAAAGAGGGCCAAAACAGAAACAATTGAATCAAACTTTTTAGACCTTGAACAAGTTTATCTGACATCAGGGTTGCTTTTTGTTTTATCGGATTTAGTTTACCCCTCTTTAGCAAAAATAATGGCCAAGATTTTCAATGACGGTTCAATGACACATTAATGTATCCTCAGACACTTTTGAAAACCAGACCCACTAATTTAGGTGTCTAAATATGGAATGAGGAGCCTAACTTTAGGTACTCAATTTTGAAGATCTTAGTCTATAGGTACAATATTACTACATATCGGGGGAACAGCAGCAGCTACTACATACTTCTATATTCTGTTCAGGTTCTTCTACAGCAGCATCCCCAGAGATATCTGGGCACCTATATAACCTTGAAAAAAAATTGCAGCACTAAATTCCTCATTAGAAACTTGTCAGAAGCTCAAGGACAGCACCTCTTTTGCACATAAATTTGCAAAGGAGTTGAATCAGCGATAAATGTACACAGTCCTATGTATTTATTTGGAACACCTGAAGTGTACATAATACCTTACGAAATTCAGACTATGCTTTCAGGACTTTAAAGAAAAATAGGAAGATGACACTACTTCTCTGAAACAATTTTTGTTATGTATGACAGTCTCTGAGGTGGCTATACACATTATGAAATGCAGGTTTGAAACTCCTGGGCAATTGTGGAGTTTTCATTTGTTCAGATTCAGATTTTAAAAAATGTTCTATTCACAAATACAAGGACTTTGGAAGAGACTTACACAAATAGCAGCCCTCTAACATAACTGTAGATATCTGTTATTTGGTAGGTGGCTACTGACATTGCTTAAGTTTCCTTCATAAAATTTGCCTGGAAAAATTTGGTGTTCTTTGGCTTCAGCTTTATTTATTTTGAGAGGAGCAGGGACTGAAAATTAACCAGCTAACAAAACTGAATGTCATTTTGTCCCTCTGAAAATCTCAGAACCATTGATCAAATGAATCAGGAAGTCTCTTGATCTGTTAAACACAGGAACACACTTATATTGCTTGAGAGTCGATTGGTCACACAGAAGAGGAAACAGGAATGAAAACAAAGAAGGCCTCTATCAGCAAAGGCTTCAGTTCTCTTGACCCTTCCAACAAAGGCCCCTGCGCTCCCTTCTCCTCCCTGGAAGACGCATACAAAGATCTTCACCTCTCCTCTACAGTTTAAGGTCAATGGTAATTGGGACAAATTACAACATGGTTTTACAAAAGGTAGATCGTGCCAAACCAACCTGATCTCTTTCTTTGAGAAGGTGACAGATTATTTAGACAAAGGAAATGCAGTAGATCTAATTTACCTCGATTTCAGTAAGGCATTTGACATGGTTCCACATAGGGAATCTATTAGATAAAATAGAAAAGATGGGATCAATATGAAAATTGAAAGGTGGATGAGGAACTGGTTAAAGGGGAGACTACAACAGGTCGTACTGAAGGGTGAACTGTCAGGCTGGAAGGAGGTTACTAGTGGAATTCCTCAAGGATCAGTTTTGGGACCAATCTTATTTAACCTTTTTATTACTGACCTTGGCACAAAAAAGTGGGAATGTGCTAATAAAGTTTGCGGATAACACAAAGCTGGGAGGTATTGCTAACACAGAGAAGGACCGGGATATCATACAGGAGATCTGGATGACCTTGTAAACTGGAGTAATAGTAATAGGATGAAATTTAATAGGGATTAATAATAAGAATTTTAGTTATAAATTGGGGACACATCAGTTGGAAGCAACAGAGGAGGAGAAGGACCTTGGAGTATTGGTTGATCACAGGATTCTATGAGCCGCCAATGCGATATGGCCGTTAAAAAAGCTAATGCGGTTTTAGGATGCATCAGGCGAGGTATTTCCTGCAAAGATAAGGAGGTGTTAGTTCCGTTATATAAGGCACTGGTGACCTCATTTGGAATATGTGTGCAGTTCTGGTCTCCCATGTTTAAAAGATGAATTCAAACTGGAACAGGTTCAGAGACGGGCTACTAGGATGATCCGAGGAATGGAAAACCTGTCTTATGAAAGGAACTCAAAGAGCTTGGCTTGTTTAACCTAACCAAAAGAAGGTTGAGGGGGGATATGCTTGCTCTTTATAAATATATCAGAGGGATTAATATTAGGGAGGGAGAGGAATTATTTAAGCTTATACCAATGTAGACACAAGAACAAATGGGTATAAAACTGGACACTAGGAAGTTTAGACTTGAAATTAGACGAAGGTTTCTAACCATTAGAGGAGTGAAATTCTGGAATAGCCTTCCAAGGGGAGTTGTGGGGGCAAAAGACATATCTGGCTTTAAGACTAAGCTTGATAAGTTTATGGAAGGGATGCTATGATGGGATAGCTTAATTTTGACAACTGATCTTGATTATCAGCAGGTAAGTATGCCCAGTGGTCGTGATGGGATGTTAGATGGGATGGGATCTGAGTTACTGCAGAGAATTCTTTTCTGAGTGCTGGCTGGTGAGTCTTGCCCACATGCTCAAGGTTTAGCTGATCGCCATATTTGGGGTCGGGAAGGAATTTTCCTCCGGGGCAGATTGGCAGAGGCCCTGGAGGTTTTTCGCCTTCCTCTGCAGTATGGCGCATGGGTCACTTGCTGGTGGATTCTCTGCAGCTTGAGGTCTTCAAACCACAATTTGAAGACTTCAATAACTCAGACATAGGGTAGGAGTTTGTTATAGAAGGGGTTGGGTAGGATTCTGTGACCTGCTTTGTGCAGGAGGTCAGACTCGATGATCATATTGGTCCCTTCTGACCTTAAAGTCTATGCGTCTAATATCTGAAAATCAACGTTTCATCAGCTGTTGAGAGTCAAGAAGCAGCTTCAGACTATCAGTGAGTGATAGCTGCAGAATGTACCTTCTACCACTTTCCACAGTTAGCTGCTGTTGAAACTCCCAGATCTACTCACTGTCTACGACTATGGTTCTCAACCTTCCCAGACTTCTGTACCCCTTTCAAGAGTCTGATTTCAGCCCTTGGGCAGCGGGGCTTGGCCTTAGGCTTCAGCATGTATCTCAACTTCGTGGACCCGTGCTGGCCACCTCCGATGCCAGCCCTGCACTTTCGACCCCCTTAAACCCATCCTGTTACCCCCCCGATATGGTACATAGAGCAGTATAAACAAGTCATTGTCTGTATAAAATGTTAGTACTGACTTTGCGAGTGCTTTTTATGTATCCTGTTGTAAAACTAGCCAAATGTCTAGATGAATTGACGTACTCCCTGGAAGACCTCTGTGTACCCACAGGGGAACACCTACTTCCCTGGTTGAGAACCAGTGTCTACAATACAGAAATCTGACCTCTTCCCTGTGCCTACTGCCACTGGTACTACTTCTCTGAAGACCATGTACTGTACAAGGACAGAGTCTGCCCAAGGGCTATGTGTTATTAAACACAAACCTAGCACAGCTGGTCTTTTCCATGTTTAATTTCTGTGATATTCAACCACAATGGACAGGTACATTAACTAGCTCTTCTGCTAAAATGAGGAGCAGTGACAAATTACCATCAATTGGCTAATATGTGTGAAGACACAGTGAGACAACATTGCACCAGGTCCATTTGGAAGGTTTGTTCTGTAGTCATTCGTGTTGATGTGATTTTTAAGCATGAAAACTAAAATTCTGCAGAAGTAGAGTGACCTTCAGTGGACTACCATCATCTCAGGGAGCTAAGAGGGAGCTTGGAGACTAAAGGTTGTGCCCCAATATTTTGTGTTATTTATAAACTCTTTTCTGCAATCTTTCCAACATAATTTTAAAGCACCAAGCTATGAATCCCAAGTAAACTCTGCAAGAAATAAAATGAAAGTGAGCCCAGAACATCTTGGAATTTTTTTTTAACTCTTCTTTCTTTCCTCTTTTGTTTCCTGTTTTTATTCATCAGTCCTCAGCATACGGTATGCATGATCTGACAATTCGCCAAACAACACTGCATTTATGCTGTAATGTCACCTTTCAAAGACAGCAGAATAGTATGTCTTGGGATACTGGAAGAATTCCTAAACACAGTGTAAAGATAATGTATTTCTCAATTTTACATAATAGGGCTGTATATCTATCAAGGTATTTTGGAGATACTGTGAATTCTGAGAGTGAAACTTCAAGAGGTTTGTTTCTGTAACCAGACTGCCAGGATAAAATTGCAGATTTAGTTTACTAGCAGTTCTACAGAGGTTTATAAAATACACTTGGGTTTTGTTTAGAGCTGCTCAAGACATACTAGCAATGGCAATAGTCAAATGAAGCCACTGAAAGGCAAATATTCAAAATGTTTTCCTGTATCCTTTTTTTTTTTAAAGGAAATAATGACTTTTGTTGAAATTTTGGCAGCCTATTCATTCCATTGCATGTGTTATGGTTTAGTTCTTACACTCTCTACTTTCTGCTTATTAGAAAAGTACATAATAAGCCTGACATAATAAGCCTTCACTCAGGCACTTGCAGTCAGCTTATTATAAGCTTCCATATATAATAATCACAATTGTCTTCATCAAACTGTAACCTTTGTCTCTTTCTCTCATATTCTGCTGTTGACAGTTGGTTTAGCTGTGCCAAATAAGATAGATGGTGTGAATTAAAAAGAAAATTAAAACACTCTCCTCTTTGTTCTTTTGGGACTCTAGAGACATAGCACATAATCACTAATGTTGCAGCCCATATTAGGAAGGATTATGACTGCAGGCAGGATTCTTTAATAAGTTGTCTTAAGCAGAATCTTAGACAACTTGCCTTGCTGTGGAAAAATCATGTATGTTAATCTTAACATTCAGTTCTCTCTTACCACACCTTCTGCAACACACTGTGCATTTCCAGCTTCCTAGTAACCATTACAACAAGGCTTGTGAGCTTAGCTTTTCCTTTAGCCACAGCTATGGAAACATTGATATCGCTGTAAATCATGTGAACTTCCAAGCTGGTAACCAAGTCACTCTAATGTTCTAATCTCAGTTTAGTCAACTAATCAATGCATCTCTCCATGGAATTAACTTTTTAGCTAATTCGGCAAAAAAAAAAAAATGAATGGACTGGACTAGCCTCTTTCCTATTGTGACCTGAGGTTGTGGCAGTGGTTTCAAATGTAAGCTGATAGAGCAGAATTAAAAAGAAAGAGCAGGGATTGCAGATATAACCTAGACACAACAAATGTTAAGATTTCTGCAGATGGATAGAATTATCATCAATTCTTTTATCTAGAAATTACTTTTAAAGCAGTCCAACTGTGCAACTGCAGCAGTGCCAAATGAGATGATTTAGCTAAAGTTCTTCCTTTTGCTCTACAGGGACTCTAAACACAAGGTTCTTAAGGACTGATATTCCATCTACACTGCAAAAATCTACAGTTCCAGTTTCTTCACTGGAGGTAATTGGAACATAGTGCATTAAGCTTTATTCATTAGTTTGGGAGTGATCACTTTGGCACCAGCGTTTGTGAAGAATAACTATAAAAACACATCTGTTATATTTTTCAGAATAGATCGATAAATCACACACCACTTAAAATTATAGCTAATAAATCAGCAAACCAGACTGAAGGTTCTTCACTCCATCATATGTTTTCCAATGTGACTTACTTTTAGTACTAGTAAAATCATATCAGTTTAGGTGATAATCATGTATTAGTCGGTTTGGGGAATTTCTCTGATCAGCTAATGAAGGATTGTATTAATTTCTTATCTTAAAACACTCACTGACTTATATCAATAATAATCATTAAAATAACAAAGAGCCTGACAGATCACATTCAGATTGGATTAACTTCACTGACTCCACTGGAAAAACAACAAAGAGTTCTTGTGGCACTTTAGAGATCAACACACTTATTTGGGAATACATTTTTGTGGACTATAACTCACTTCATCAGATGCATGGAGTGAAAAATACAGTAAGCAGGTATAAATATACAGCACATGAAAAGATGGGAGTTGCCTGACCAAGTAGGGGGTCAGTGCTAACAAGGCCAATTCAGTTAGGGTGGATGTAGCCCATTCGAAACAGTTGACAAGAAGGGGCGAGTATCAACAGAGAAAATTACTTGAAAATTAATTCCAGTTAAAACCAGTAGGAGAGCACTTCAATCTCCCTGGACACTCAGTAACAGACTTAAAAAGTGGCCATTCTTCAACAAAAAAACTTCAAAAACAGACTTCAACGAGAAACTGCAGAACTGGAATTAATTTGCAAACTTGACACCATCAAATTAGGCCTGAATAAAGACTGGGAGTGGCTGGGTCACTAAAAAAAATAATTTTCCCTCTGTTGATACTCACACCTTCTTGTCAACTGTTGGAAATGGGCCATATCCATCATGACTGAATTGGCCTTGTTAGCACTGACCCCACTTGGTAAGACAACTCCTATCTTGTCATGTGCTGCGTATTTATACCTGCCTACTATATTTTTCACTCCAGGCATCTGATGAAGTGGGTTATAGTCCACAAAAGTTTATCCTCAAATAAATGTGTTAGTCTCTAAGGTGCCACGAGGCTCCTCATTGTTTTTACTGATACAAACTATCATGGCTACCACTCTGAAACCTGACTCCATTGGAGACACTCCTGATTATCACCTGGGTAATGGAGATCAAAATTAAGGCCTTAATTATTTATGAGCATAGAATGAAAATGTGTATGACTCTTCAAAGATTCTATGCATTGAGATAACCTACCAAGATAATCAATCAAGTAAAACTGCTCACATTATTGACCACAGGCCCAGTTTTCAGCGTGTCTAGATTACTAGTTACTCAATTGGCATATCCAAATGCAGGGTTAAGTTAATGAATCTGAGTTTTTCTGCATCTAAAAAGCAAGACTCTGAAATATGGGGCACGGAAAACTGCTTGTGCAATTTCAGAGGCCTTGTTGAGGAGGCCCCATTGAAAATTAAATCTACGGGGGACACCTTCCAAGAAGGCGCTGCACTTGTATGCTTTCTGCTGTTTCCTATTTGTCAAATTTATGATTGTTTGAACTGATATTTTAATCTAAAGGGAGCCTGATGACAATTTTAGGCCTAACTTGTGACCCACCTTTTTTAAAAATAATTTCTCATACCTGTTTGCAAAGTCCATGTAGTTCTTTATATGTGTTTTTTCCAAAACAAATGCTTCAATGATGTTTTTCTAAAAAAAAAAAATAAATAATGCCAGCATCCATACAATAACAAACCAACCTGCATGCATGATGGGGGGAACACATGGTAAGGAAACCTGATTTCAATTTCAATCTTCCAAGCAGGGCCGACTCCAGGCACCAGCGCAGCAAGCAGGTGCTTGGGGTGGCCAATGGAAAGGGGTGGCACGTCCAGCTCTTCGGCGGCGGGTCCCTCAGTCGCTCTCGGAGGGAAGGACTTGCAGCCGAAGTACTGCCAATCATGGCTTTTTTTTTTTCCGCTGCTTGGGGCAGCAAAAACACTGGAGCCGGCCCTGCTTCCAAGAGGTTATGTTGTTATGAGCAACAATAAATCAAATAATTAAAAAAAATATGAAAAATACTTCAGTAATGTTTCTTTAAACAAAAAATGTATATTTAGCTGTGAGACTTATACACTTCACCTTTAGTAAATTTCAGCTTTTTTTTTTTTAAGCATTCATTTCCCAGACACGCTTTATCTGTGGATAAACTACTAAAACTTCCACTAGTCTTGCATACGTGGCATTCCTGCTTTCCCTTGTGAACTTTTAGGCAATACTTTGTTCTTTGAAATTCTGTTCCTGCTCCTCTTTCTAATAGCTCAGTAACTCTCAGGCTGTCGCTTTATAACCAAAGTCTCAATCTACACTGGCTTGTATCACTAGTATCAGCAGCTGCTGTTAAATCACCTGTCAAATTTGCAAAGTTCTCACTCAATTTACCCTGAATGTCAGGCTTCCACTTTTTTTGTCCATGTTTCTGTTGATGTTGTTTACGCAAGGATTCTGCTGGGACCAATGGACTAGCTTGAGCTTCATGCACAGATGATCCTTTAATACCAACTGTCTCTCCACTATAAGTGCAGAGCAGAGCAAAATTCAAATGCATGTTGAATTTTTATGTACTGGTTTGCATGATCCATTGATCCATACACAAATCAGACTGTATTACATCGTTAATATCTGATTGAAAAGCCAGTGCACCAATTTATGATGCAAATTTATTACAAACATGTAGTCAGTGTGTGATATACTTATCAATTAAAAAAAAACAATTTTACTGCTTTGCATATAGGGAGCATAAAGTGGCTTGCATGTGTAGTGTGTCAATGTCTCTGAAAATTTGTTAACAGGTTCAGAGCAGACGAGGACATAAAAATCTTGTGATGCAAATTTCACACAATCTTTGCCATTTAGTGAAAATGACCTTTGAGGAAAGAAACAGGTTTAGTCTAGAGAAGAAAAGACTGAGGGGTAATATGATAGTCTTCTGGTATGTTAAAGGTTATTAGAAAGAGGAGGTTGATAAATTGTTCTCCTTATCCACTGAGGAGAGGACAAGGAATAAAGGGTTAAAATTACAGCAAGAGAGATTTAGGTTAGACATTAGGAAAAACTTCCTACCTGTCAGGGTAGCTAAGCACAAGAACAAATTACCCAAGGAGGTTGTGGAATATCCATCATTTGGAGATTTTTAAGAACAAGTTAGACAAACACCTGTCAAGGCTGGTCTAGAGAATATTTAATCCTGCCTCAGTGCAGGAGACTGGACTACATGACCTATTGAGGTCCCTTCCAATCCTACATTTCTGTAAGTCTCTGAATCTATGATTTTATGACAAAATCTTGAGGGAAATCAATGAAATCTCATAAGAAACACACTTGCAAGTTTTCTGCCACATCTAAACCAGGCTCTTCCAATTTTGGATCAGATTCGTAGAGTAAAAATGCTTGAGCTTCTTTGGATTGAAATCCAAACCCTTCCAATCCAATGAAATTCAGCAGTTAAAGATTAAACATCTTGGGTGTAGTTCACATGTTCTGTTAGCACTATTAAGGATGTATGAAATAAATCTTATGAAAAACTTTTAAAATATTACAAAAAAATCATCTACCATAATTTCATTTTAGTAATACCCTCTCTACAATAAAAGCTTTATAGGGGTTTAGCATCATGTCCTTATTCATTTTAAACATATCCTTTCCAGATGTATTGTCACTTATGGTGCCCTTTTAAATACAAAATTAAACAAAAAAATGAACAGTTTACTAGCTTCACTGTCTTGTACAGTTTGTTTGGGAGAGAGGGTGGTGGTTGTATTCAAATATCTTTGAGGGTTAATTTGAGCTGTAGCTAAGCTTTATATTTAGTATTTTGATCATGTACGGTGTTGATGCAGAAACTTCTGTAATAAAATGTGATGCGAAGTAGCATACAGCTGCTACATTTGTGATTCAGTCTGTCACAGACACACCTCACTGCTTACCCTGTGAAATATTAAATTGTTTCCCTCTATCTGCATGAAGAAGATACCATTTGTTGTTATTTTTATTATTTTTTTCTTTTCTTATTCCTATGGCTCATCAGCATTTATTTTTCTCTTTAAAATCACATTGCTGCTTTGAGCAATGTTGTCCATTTGTTTGATAAAAAATGGTTTTTAAACCCTCTTATACATAAGTATCATTGAACTTTGATAATATGTTTTTAGGGCATTGTGTCAAACTACCCCAATATTAGTAGTGATGCTTTATGCCGTGATTTTGTACTTTAATAAACAGACTGTTAAACAAAAGGTGTTGCTGGGAGGTTGTGCACTTTGCAACATCACCTCTTTTCCCTATATCCAGAGAAGCACCTAAGCTAGTGATTGGGATGCATGCCAGGGGAAGGATGCCACATGTACTATTTGCTATCACCTCCCCTCAATAGTTCTACCAAGCAATGGCTGCCTTAAATTCTGTCCGACAGTCCACAGAAGGCCTGCTGGCTGCGTCCAACCAGCAGTAGATATCTCTGGGTCCTTCTGCTCTTGCCTAGGGCAATTTTTCCAAGCTCTGAGTTTCTTAAGAGGACCACATTAAGTCCACATTGGGAGGCCCAGAGCCTGGGGTTCCATTGGTGTATCTGGGCCCTAGGTTTTGCCATCAACATGAGATTGTGTTGGTCCTGCAGCAAACAAAGTTTCCAAACCGTGGCACTGTCGGATGTTGGCTGTGTGAGAATCTATTATTGGAACAAAAGTGTTCAAAGGGAATATTTTACAAATCTATATAAATAAATTTATAACGACTCCTTTTTTAGGACATTATTAATAAATAGCAAAATGCTGGCTTTTAATTTTTTTTAACAGTTTGAATTCAAGGTAACAATATGATTGTTGAGTTATTGCTGAAATTATTATCACAGTTTAATCAACTGAATTCAATACTGCAAAACATGGTGTGACATCACTGTAAAATTTAAATAACTTAGGGCAGGACCTTTGTCTTTTTGGAATGACTCTGCAGGCCCATGCACACTGTTTATATAATCATTTCCTGTAAAATCAGGCTTTTGAACCAATAGATTGAGTTGTTCATTTACATATTATAAACCTATTGGTTAAAAAGTGTATTTTATGAGAAATTGTACCATAATTAGACATGGCTCTTTACAGTCATGCAAAAGACAATGGCCATGTCCTAAGGAGTTTTCAGTCTAATTAAAAAAAAAATGAAGGCACTGAACCTGCCAAGACTTACTCATCTGCTTAACTTGAAGCAGTCCCACTGAAGTCAATAAAACTAGAGTGTGTGTAAAGTTAAACCTGTAAACAAGTCTTTGCAGGATCTCGGCTTCAGAATTTTAGTCACAGAAGTGAGGGCAGGTAAAATGGAGTGGTAGAGAGGAAAATGATGGAAGGCTCAGAGACAGAGGGGTTTTTAAGAAGAAAAGTGGGGGAGTCACCTGGTATATGTGAAGCACAGAGATGATATGTTCCAAGAACAGAGATTATGCGAAAAAGTAGCCAAATCAGCATAGAATGAGACAAAGCAATCACTTAGCAATGTGCAGAGATTTAACAGCCACATAAGAGGACTTTCTGAGGAAGGGTTTTCTTGTTTCTGATGGTGAGCTTTTCATCACATCCATAAACATATATTATTTATACAGTAGATGGCTTCTGAATAATACATTTATCCAAATTGTTAACAAGTGTATTAAGGACAGAGATACTCATGAGGGGCAAAGCCATGAATGACCTACACAATTCCACTCATGAACTGGGGTATAATCTAACGAGTTCTATTTGAAAAATGTTTATATTGCCTTAATTTAAAACAAAATAAAACTTTCACTATGCTCATGAGTTTCCAATAAGGAGAACATTGAAAATTATGTACTCTATAGCTTTCTGACCAATCATATCGTTTGCTTCTCAAGACTGAATATACGATGTCATGATTCTGTATCTAAAAATTATTTATTCCAGCAGCAGAAGCATTTATTTTTAACAGAAAAGTTCTAGTACGTATTTGAACAATAACCCCAGGTAGAGTTTATATAGTATACCACCATGAAAGATTATTGGTGGAAACAATCAAATAACTAGTTAGAACCTAGTCTACTGGTCCATTAGCTAATTATAAGGTAAGAATGTACAACACATACATGTATTGTACCTTGCTTTCCAAAAGCAAAGATCACAGAGATCATAGATATGTTATTCAGAGAATTTAGCACTGAATCACACATATCCTTTAGAGAGCATACGTTCTTTAGTCACCTCTCAGCTGATGATTTACGTGACTTTTATTAAACAAAATTTAGATGTTAAAGTAGCAGATGTTTGAAGCAATAATTGCCCCAAATATGTCCCTCAGGATAGGAAACATTAATTTTGAAATAATACGTTTACAGTATATCACAAACTTAGTTAATTTCTCTCTTGCTACAGTATTAAAAATCTTCAGGCTGTAGGTTAATAGTCTATAAATATATTTCTCAGGTGGTTCAAAGAAGGCATCAATGTCACATATTAATGGATTACTGAAAACTGAAGTTGTTGGATGGTAGCAACACCTGAAACGTGTTCCTATACTGAATCCATCAAGTAGTCTATCCAGACTGCAGATTTTGCTTAATTACCAGTTAAATGGCTTCCCACAAACTCAGATTAAAGGGCAACACATCACTGAGCTGCCCAAGAAGCAACCCAGGAGGATGAATGTGACTCAGAGACTCATTTCATTGTCTGGTTTGCTTCTGGTGGGGCTCAGCTATGTGCTAGCCCTTATCAGAGAAGATTGTATAGTTACAGTCTAGCCCAAGGAGATTACTAACCAGACTTGGTCAAGAATTTTTTAGGAAATGCTGATTCATCGAAACCAATACTTTCTGTGGGGAAGGACAGGTTTGAGAAAACTTTTGCTGAGGCAGGTTTCTTAGGTCCACGATGGAATTTCTGGTCAAAACACACAAGAGAGAGACTCACATCCCAGAAGAGCCTAGAACCTGAGAGTTAGGCAGAGGTGAAAGTAAGCCAGTATTCCCTGGTATCAGGGTGCATTGGCTTCTCCTGATGGCAATTTAAAGGGCCTGGTGCTCCCAGCAGCGACTGGAGCCCCGACCCCTTTAAATTGACACCAGAGCCCTGCCGCTGGAGCTCTGGGGAAGCAGCGGTGGGGCCTGGGCAGCGATTTAAAGGGCCTGGGGCACCTGCGGCAGCTACTGCTCCAGACCCTTTAAGTTGTCCCTGGAGCCCTAGGGTAGCAGTGGCGGGGCTCTGGTGGCTATTTAAAGGATCTGGGGCTGTGGCAGCCACTACCGCCCTGGACCTTAAAATAGCTTCCTCCCCAGGGCTCCGGGGACAATTTAAAGGGTCCAGGGTTCTGGTAGCTGCTACCGCCCCGGGCCCTTTAAATCTTCCCTGGACCCTGCCGGAGCTCTGGGGTAGTGGCGCAGAGCTCAGGCAGTGATTTAAAGGGCCAGGGCTTGGCTGCTACTACCGCCAGAGTCCTTTAATTTGCCGCCAGAGCCCCACCACTGCTACCCCAGGGCTCTGGCAGCAGGGATCTGGGGATGATTTAAAGGGTCCAGCAGCAGCCGGAGCCCCAGGCCCTTTAAATCACCACCCGAACCCCGCTGCTGGAGCCCTGGGGTAGTGGCATCAGGGCTCTGGCAGTGATTTAAAGGGACAGAGGGTCCTGGCTGCTGCTACTGCAGCGGAGCCCCAGGTTCTTTAAAGCTCTGCTAGAGGCAAGGGCCCCCTCTGATGGTGATTTAAAGTGCCAGGGGCTCTGCTGTGGTAGTAGCAGCTGGAGCCCCGGACCCTTAAGGCCCTGCCTCTTCTGGTTGAGGCCCCGCCTCCTCCTAAGGACTCCCTTCACCCCTGGGGTTAGGGCATTCATGAGGTATGTGGGGGACCTGGGTTCAGCTCCTGCTTTGAATCTGATCTGACAGAGCAGGGACTTGAACCCAACCATCACACATCCTCTCTGAGTACCTTAACCAGTAAGCTGTTGTCTGTTCTGGGGTGTGGGGCTCTCTCATCACAAAGTTTCAAATTCCTCTCCTGCAAAATCAAATGGAAGTCCTGGGTGGTTTAAACAAACAAAATTAGTAGCCTAATTTTGCAAAACCAATGCATAAAAGTCATACAAATGGAACATTAGACATTTTGTTATGTGCATGGTTATCTTTCCTGCTAGCCAAGTAAGAGAAATCCACAGGTCATTTGACCAAGCAAAATGTTCTGGGTATAAAATAAATGGGCAAACAAAGTGAATTCTCTCCTGTTCTCAATTCTGCCTAATACCATACTATGTAAACAGAACTTTCAATAGCTAATGAAGTATATGAAGTAGTTGAGTTCTTTGTTTAGCAAAATGCTATCACCTATAGTACGAGATCATATCACTGTAGTAATGCAGTCACTGCAAAACCACTTTACGAACTAGAGCAAATTATTGGGTCAATAGCAAACCATCACACTGAGAAGAGAATATTGGAAACTAAATTACTTTTTAGTATGGTGCCACTTAAATCCCATCCAATTACAGTAATTTAGCAAATGATTCAGACCTTCCTATGGGAAGGGAAAAGACCAAGAGTTATTCTGGAGAGATTAGAAACCCAAGAAGCAAAAGGTCGTCTAGGGATTCCAACTATAGAACTAGACCATATTGCAAACGATCTTTCACAATTGTTGTGATTACATAATAGTGCATCTGTTTTGCTCCTGGGGTAAGTGTCACCAATCCTTTAAAAAGAGAGTGGAAAAACCAAACTGAAAACATATTAAAACCTGCATATAACAGGGCCCTTTTCTAGCCCAGGGATCTTCGGTTTTCCCTCCCTAAGAAGGAAAGAAGAGTAGTTTGTCTCTTCTGGCAGGACAATTAATCACTCAAATCCTTTTCAGCAGGATGGCTTAAATAGTCCATGTGTTGCTTTGCATCAAAGTTGGATAAATGATGCCCCCTCATCTCATTTTGGGACAATCACTCCAGTCTTTTTTCTTAGGAGTCACCCCTCATCCTACTGAAACCCTTAGCCTCTTACAGCTTCCTCTTAATAAACCCCAGCTGTCAACTCCACCTTTCTGCTTCCAAATGGGGAGCAGTTGTCAGCTTTTCTCTGCAAGTATGACTCTTAAAATAATCCCCATTGCCTCTTCTGTGCCTAAGGTGTGGGTTTCTTCGTTCAGCTGAGAACCAAAATACACACACTCACATGCTGACTCGTTTCATTCTTGAATACATTCAGAAGTCCTAGAAATTGCATCTTTCCAACCCAATATTGCCTAGTTATATCAAATGAAAAAAGTGCCAGTCTTAAGAATGTTTCAGTAGGAACACATAAACTGATCAATGTTTTACCAGAATTAACCCACTGTTTTTTAAGCAGAAACATAAAAATGGAGGGCAGGTTCTTTTACTAAAAGCAATGGCAATAGGAAGGGATAGTTTCTCTTGGAGATTTATATTAGGAGGGTTTACTAGATACTTTACTTCCTAGCTTGAGAATTTGAGAAGCAATCAACAACCAAGATTTCATATAATTTCAAGTTATTAGTATTCCTGTTTGCCTGGAGTAACTAAGCTATCTCCGATAGCAATTTTAATATTAAAATGTGCATCCTCTTCTCATCTAATCTCAAAAATGTATGTGATGTTATATTTCCCTAACACATGCATTTCAGTTTCTCAGAAACAGATGGAGATGTAAGTTAACTATAAGGCTTGATGACACAAAGAGTGGTCAGATATATTAGACTAAACAACAACAACTACTAGTGCATCTAAAATGAAGTTAGATCACTTTAAAATCATAAATGTATAGGACTGCTGTAAAGCTGCTTAAATGTGGCCTAGTGGACAGAGATATGTGCAAGTAGTGGGGGAATCAAGGTGTTAATTTGACACACATTATGAGGCAATGTTCTAACATTGGAAACGTTTGCTTAAATGTTCTGTTATAAAAATAATGTGAGATCACAAATTACCAGCTGAGACATAACTATATATGGTACATGAATTTTCTTCACCCCCTGGGACTACAATTTGTTTTTTAAATGGATTGCAGTTGTGCTATCAAGGGCCAAGAGATAAAGCTTATGAAGCTAGAAAACTTGTTGTGTCCTATGGATACGGCAAACATTGCTACAGAACCATAGATTCCCCATGTGGTAAGAGAAGAATTTCTCTCTATCCAAATGAGAATATACCTGTAAGTGAGACATACCTGAGACTATTAAAAAAGTGTAAAGGAGTGCAGTGGTGTAGCAATCTATGCCTTTGTTTCTAACAAGTGTTTGCTTGTTTTTGGTTTTGTCCATATTTTTGGTTATTATTGTGTATAGTTTTGTATAACTATTTTAAAAGTTAAGAAAAAACCCCTTTTAATTGCACAATATCTGTAATACCTGCTCTAGGATTTAATTAAAATGTGACTAAGTCAAAATATACCTTATCTTTACAATTCACAAAACTAAACCCCTTTATATCCGAAGTTTAATTCTAATCATTTTTGGTTATCAACCACCCCTGGGAATTAGTGGCTTTGAATGTGTGTGGCAAAGATACATTATCTGAAGGAAGTTACACTGATTTGAAACCTGTACTTTCAGTAAAGTAGGTCTGAGGACGGACAGATTAGATTGAACGTTAGATCCTCTCCACTTTAAGGAGCAAGGCCATATCCTGATTACAATGGGAGTTAGGTGCCTAAATACCTTTGAGAATCTGGCCCAAACTCTTCAGTGAGTATAACAACATTCTCCATTCTTTCGTTCAATTACTCCTGTCATAAACAGATAGTTAAGGGTTAATGTCTCTTTTACCTGTAAAGGGTTAAGAAGCTCAGTAAACCTGGCTGACACCTGACCAGAGGACCAATCAGGGGACAAGATACTTTCAAATCTCGGTGGAGGGAAGTCTGTTTGTTTTGTTCGTTTTTTCGCTCTTGGGGCTAAGAGGGACCAGACGTGCACTCCAGTTTCTCCATCTTTCTGAATCAAGTGGTCTCATTTTCAAAATAGTCAAGTACTAGCTAACGAAAAGGCGGATATAGTCTGATGTTGTTTTCTTAACTTGCAATGTGTATTTTGCTGGAAAGGTTTTACTCTGTTTGCTGTAACTTTATCTCAGACTAGGCAGGAGGGAGTCCCTCTAGGCTATAATAAATCTGACTACCCCGTAACATTTTATCTATTTCAGAAAATAATTTTTACTTTCTCTTCTTCTAATTAAAAGGCTTTCTTTTTAGAACCTGATTGATTTTTTTTCGTCCTGTTAAGACAAGGGGAATTGGGCTGAACTCTACCAGGAGATTGGTGGGCGGGCAAGAGGGGGGGGGAAATTCAATTCCTCTTTGTTTTAAGATCCAAGATGTTTGGATCAGTGTAGCTCTCAGGGACCCAGGGAGGGAAAGTCTGGGAGGGGGAAAGAGCGGGGATGGTTTATTTCTCCTGGTTTAAGACCACAGGGTTTGGTCTTGGGCTCCCAGGGAAGGTTTGGGGGAACAGAAGTGTGCCAAACACTTTATTTGGCTGGTGGCAGCATTATCAGATCTAGCTAGGAATTAAGCTTAGAATGTCCATGCAGGTCCCCACTTTTGGACGCTAAAGTTCAAACTGGGGAAAATACCGTGACAATCAATCTAGGGTGACAAGACGCAAATGTAAAAAATCGGGACAGGGGGTATGGGTAATTAGAGCCTATATAAGAAAAAGACCCAAAATCGGGACTGTCCCTATAAAATCAGGACATCTGGTCACCCTAATCCAATCGAGGATCAGGCCCTATGTAGTTTCTGGCTTGAAATGTTTCTCCACTGTTGAGGAGAATAGCATGCTCATACACACATTAATTTTTCCTAGAGGATTTTTTTCCCCAAGGTCACTTAACTCTCAAATATTAAGCTAAAACTGATTTGTTTAATATCCCTTGGCTTACCCCTTGGAATAGTCAGAAATTTTAAAAAGGACAACTGCTATTTTCCAAGCATTAGCATGTCACTGTTAGCAGAGGCATTGTGTTAGAACATTGTACCAACAGAATTGGTACAATATTGGTACCACTAGTGTAATACTGTACAAGTTAATGGTTACTTTGTTATTGGTTCACTAACTGTGTAATACTAAGCCCTTAGAACTTATTGTCTAGATGTTCTTCTGAATCACAATGTGTGATTTAAGTCCTGCAAGTCACCTTGAAGATCTTGAGAAATTATATTCAGATCACTTTTTATTGGATAATTGTGTCTTTCCTTGCATCTAGTTCCATCACAGATTTGTACTTTCAGGCTAAAAACACTTAAAATGCTAGTGCATTTACTGGGCATATCAGAAACACCATGTGAAGCACTGAAAAAGATAGCAAACAAGTCTCACAAATGAACAAATCAGGTATCCATTGAAAAGGCTTACAAAATACACGCTGTGGTAAATGTTACAGCCCATACTGACGAGACACTTCCACTTCTTATTTATCCTACTCAGATTAGTACAATATGTAAATTTAAGCACACAGGTTGGGCAAAAAGAGATATTCAGAAGTGTGTGGTTTGTGAAAAACTCATTCAGCTCTTAATCAGAAACAAAGAAACACGAGAGTCACTAAAATACGTTTGAAGTGCAAAATTGAGCTTCCAATTGCCTTTCCTAGAATTTAAAATAGCCTGATTCTCTCTGCTACCTCAATTGAACCTCAGTCATCTTCAATAAAGAGGATCACACACATCCTGACTTTCTCCACACCCCAAAAATTAAACATTCACGGGGAAAAAAAACAGGAAATGCACTCTGAAAAAAAATGAATATGGGAACTGCAATTTAGTTTAGAGAGGAAGGATGCGCTTGTGGTTAAAGGACTAGACTGGGATGCCACGGTCCTGGGCTTGTTCCTTGCCAGTGCAGAGCTCATTGCAGGGTTGGGACCCACGTGATAAATTTCAGAGCCACACAATATATTGCATTTGCCATGCACCCTTGAGCACTTCATCTGATCCTTTGCTTACTTATCTCTCTCTCCCAGGTCTGTGTCTAAGACTCCAAACCTCTAAGCATCTTCAAACAGCTGCCATTTGTCAAAATAAGAATAATTAAAATGTTAATCAGCCAAAAGAAATGTTTTCTTTCTTTCTCCCACATGTAGATTGTGGAATTCTCCCACACAATTACCCTGTGTTACATACCAGACAGATAACCAGTAACAGGCATAAGATCCATGTCTTCTGATCCACTGAGGATAAACCAGGAACTGTATATCACCAGAAAAGAACCAGTGGTCCATCTTGTCCAGTATCCTCTCTCCAACAGTGGCCAGTACTATATGCTTCTAAGAAAGAAACCTTGCAGTGAGCAGTTATGGAATAACTTGCCCCCAAGGAAAGCTTCCTTCTATAACTCAGTTCTTGGAAGCTGGCTTATACCCAAAGGCATTTTCTAAGTTTTCCAGTACGGAGCTCAGCTCTTGCTTCCAGTCCTGGAAAGTCTCTGATACCTGTCACATTTTAGATATGTACACAAACCATTTCAAGCATTTTTAGAGGTTTCATACCATTACATTTTTTTCCTATTCCTCAGAGTTCTGAACAACTATAAAATGGAACAATTTGTCTGCATAAATATTACACATATTGTTCAAATAGAAAAAAATACAGTCATAGCAGGACAGAAACTGTTCTACAATTTCTTACACTGGACTTCTGCCAGGGATGCAGCCAGAAAATATATCAAGTAATCTCATTTGATAGCAGTAGCAAGACAACAATAGGATATTCAGTGGGGCAGGCTCCAGAAAATCTGGATTTTAAATATTACTATACATTTGAAGATTTCATTCTACTGAAAAATAAGGAATAAATAGTTATCTTATCACTTTGGGCATGTGTGGAGAGGGACAGGGAATTGGGAAGAAGATAGACAACTCTGGAAAGAGCACTGTAAATGAACGGAAGCCATGTTCTATGTCTGAAACAGGAAATTCTCCTTGTTTGTCAAGAGACTGGCTCAGTGATCTCATAGTTCCTCCTGACTGCTAATAATGTACAATGATCTACAATCTCTCTCCCTTACATCTTTATTTACTCTTCGCTGGCACCTCCCAACAGACCCAATGTACAGATATTTTCCAGAAGCAGTAACTGTTGGGGATTGCAGTATACTGAATGTGCAGCTCCTCTTACTCTGGAACCGATAAGCTCCAGGCTCCTAGGCCTGATGAGAGGGATGATATTCTGGTGAATGTCTGAATTGGGACTATGATCCAAGAAATTATTTCCCAGCTCCATCACAGATTTGCTGTGTGACCTTGAGATCGTCACTTAATTGTTCTGTGACTCAGTCTCCCATCTGTACAATGGATGGCTGTGTTTGCATGGATTATAGTGCAGGATTGGGCTTTACATTGTAAATTCTTTGGTATAAAGTATGTCTCTTACTATGTGAATATACAGCACGTAACACTATGGGCCTTAATTTGGGCTGGGGCCACTAGGATCAATTGGAATAATAAATAATGAGGTGGCTTTTGTGAAAGTAATCAGTACTACATTTTCCAGCTTTGTGAGAAACTCATAAATACATATTTTGGTGCAAGTAAATGTAAAAATATTATTTCTGAATTTTCCCATGCTTCAAATCATTTTCAATCACCTAATATTTCTCTCCAAAAATAAAAATATTCAGGAAAATAAATCAAAGAATATTAATTAGTGGAATGCATGAATTTTCATGGGAAAAAACACCCCCATTTCAAGCAATTTTGTTTACTCTCTTCTGAATGAACAAGCCTAGCCTGAATAATATCATTAACTGCCATTTCTCCTGTTTAGTCCACTTCGCCTAGTCCCAGGATTTAACATCACTGTACCTTAAAGAGATAATGTTTATCAACTCTCAACTATCCGTAGCATCTCAAAAACCTAAAATATAACTCTGCTTACACATCTTCTCCCTGAGTGCATTCTCAGTTTTTCCAAGCTTTCTGCATATGTTAACCCTTCGAACCCTTTAATCATTCTCATTGCCTTCCTTTGAACCTTTTTCCATCTCTTCTTATTCTTCATATGGCCTAAAATTATACATATGCTCAAAATCAGACATAGCTGTGCAAATATAGTCTAACAAGCCCCTCACGGAGCTCTAAAATAATTTCCTCTAACTTGTGTTTTATTCACCTTCTCATACAGCTCTGTTCCTTTTGCCTTTTTAAGCTTCATTTATGCATAGTGTGAGTGTATTTACTGGTTCTGTCCACTGTCACATACACATACTTTTTCTGTACTGCGTTTTGCAGAGGGTGCCTATTTAATATACATTCTGGCTATTTTAAACTTCTTGCTTCCCTATCTTGCACTTGTTTAGCTCAGATATTGATATCATTTGTCCCCTGGTGTTTCATAATCAAATTTCTCTCGTCAGCATGAAGGATGTGATGCAAAGCACATTTAAATCAGTGGAGGTCTTCTCATTGACATCAATGGACTTTGGATCAGGCCCTATATGCTAGTCCAAAATTATCTAGTTCAGGGATCGACAACCTTTGGCACGCGGCTCACCAGGGTAAGCACGCTGGCGGGCCAGGCCAGTTTATTTACCTGCCATATCCGCATGTTCGGCCAATCACAGCTCCCACTGGCCGTGGTTCACCACTCCAGGCCAATGGGAGCAGCGGGAAGTGGCAGCCAGCACATCCCTTGGCCCGTGCTGCTTCCTGCAGCCCCCATGGGCCTGGGACAGAGAACCGTGGCCAGTGGGAGCTGCGACTGGCTGAACCTGCAAACGCGGCAGGTAAACAAACTGGCCCGACCCACTAGAGTGCTTACCCTGGCGAGCTGCGTGCCAAAGGTTGCCAATCCCTGATATAGTGTTATCTTCTTTTGAGTCATTTCTTGGGAGAAGAATGGAACTAATCAAGTGAACTTTTCTAATTTTTTTTTTTATTATGAACTGGGCTCTTGGTACATACAACCGCAATGATCTAAAACACTCAGTACAATGTAAGCTCAAAGAAAGACAATATTTTCCCCAAGACTTAACTAATTATTTAATTTAAATGTAAAGGGGAGGCAGGGACTGACAAAGAACATAGCATGCAGCGTTGCCATGGATGTGTAAACTAGTGGTGGGTTTAACTTTGATCACAATGACTTCAACAAGCTACTTGGGCCTGATTACTTCATCTAAAGAATGAAAATTCTACTTTTTAAACAGCTATTGTGAAACTTATTAGCAATATTTATTTGAGTAACTTAATTCCAGTAAACAAGGCTTATTTTAATGATCTATTTAGTTTAGATAGTAGTTAAAAAGAAAAAGAAGAAAGCATGATGAACGTCAAATAATGCTTGCCACCAGATTGAGAAATTTATAATAGGTGTTTTACTATCAGATCAACCAACCACAGAAATTAGTTATGGAAAAGATCTATTAGTCATTTAGTCCATTCCTCTTGCCAGTGCACAACTGGTTCCTACAGCGTAAGCATAAATACAGAGAAGTTCACTCTTTCTGTCATTTGCTCTGAAGATTAATCTGAAGCAATAAGCAGCTAAAATCAGTAACATATGTAATATAAATAAAATAACAGATCATTTATAAAAATATTTAATTTTAATTTGCCAGCTGGATGCAGGCTTCTAGTGCATTTATGGGTGATTGCTGAATATTGTAATTTGTATTTTTAATAAAACTCATCCAGAAATTTAAAAACTCCCTATTCAGCCTTTTTTTGATTAATATACAAATTAAAATGTAGCACTGCTGCCAACAATGAGCAAGGAAGAACTCTGCCTCTGGCTGGCAGATTTATGGCAGCAAGAGTTGGAGATAAAAGCAGCTGCAGAGAAAGATGGACAGAAAGTAAGGGTTGCAGAAGCAGTGAGGACAAAGAGGTGAAGAAGTTGCAACATGGGTTAATGTGGAGATAGTAGAAGACTAGAGCTGAAGTGGCAGGAGAGAGAAATTGGTTTGGAATGTTCACTCTAGCTCCATCCGTCATCACCTCTCCTCTGGCAACTTTTCCTCTTAGTTGAAGTGGAATGCTCTGCTCTCCCCATTAAGAGCACATCAACATGTAAATCCCACTCTTGATTGGTGGTAGCTAATGGATCCATTGTTACAGAATCATAGAAGTGTAGGAATGGAAGGGACCTCAATAGGTCATCTAGTCCAGTCCCTTGTACTCAAAGCAGGACTAATTAATCACTAGACCATTCCTGACAGGTGTTTGTCTAACTTGTTCTTAAAATCCTTCAATGATGGAGGTTCCACAACCACTCTAGGCAATTTGTTCCAGTGCTTAACTACCCTGAACTTAGGAATTTTTTCCTAACATTCAACTTAAACCTCCCTTGCTGCAAATTTTACACCCATTGCTGCTTCTCCTAGAGTCAGAAGTTAGGGAGAACACCCTCCTCCTTCTAACAACTTTAATGTACTTGAAAACCTTTGTTATGTCCCTCCTCAGTTTTCGATTCTCCAGACTAAACAAATGCAATTTTTTCAATCTTTCCTCATAGATCATATTTTCTAGACCTTTAATCATTTTTGTTGCTGTTCTCTGGACTTTCTCCAACTGGACCACATCTTTCCTTGAATGTGGCACCCAGAACTGGACACTATACTCCAGTTGAAGCCTTATCAGCACTGAGTAGATTGGAAGAGTTATTTCTCATGTCTTGCTTGCAACACTCCTGTTAATACATCCCAGAATGATATTTGCAGTTCTTGCAACAGTGTTACACAGTTGATTCATATTTAGCTTGTGATCTGCAATAACCCCCAGTTCACTTTTTGCAGCACTCCGACGTAGGCAGTCATTTCCCATTTTGTATGTGTGCAATTGATTGTTCCTTCCTAAGTGGAGTATTTTGTATTTGTTCTTTTTGAATTTCATCCTATTTACTTCAGACCATTTCTCCAATTTGTCTAGAACATTTTGAATTTTAATCCTATCCTCCCACCTTGGTATAATCTGAGAACATCATATATGTACTCTCTATGCCATTATCTAAATAATTGATGAAGATATTGAACAGAACCAGACACATGACTGATCCCTGTGGGACCCCGCTGAATGTGCTCTTCCAGCTGGACTGTGAACCACTGATAACTACACTCTGAGAATGGTTTTCCAACCAGTTATGCACCTACCTTACAGTAGCTCCATCTAGGCTATATTTCCCTAGTTTGTTTATGAGACAGTCATGCGAGGTCAGCTAAGATCATCAATGCTGTCTTCTAAAAAGCAGTTTAATGCCAATTTTGAAATATACAATTGTCCTGCCAGGGCTCAGAAAACTCTCACATGGTTCAAATGACCTAATCAATAATCACACTATCTTGAATCAATTCTGTATGCAGAGTAAGGCGATAGGGCAAGATGACAACAACAGTACCTGATCTCTGTTCATACCCTAGACCCTTCTCAGTCAGACTTCAGACTAAGATATGGTACTGAAACAACACTGGTTAAGCTGCAGGTTTACTCTCTTCTAGCCACAGGCAGATAGCAAGTGTTCACGACTGCACTATTACATCTTTTGGTATCTTTCAACACTAATCAAAAGGTGCTGTTGGCTTGCCTTTTGGACCTTGCAGTCACATGTAATGACCATCCACATTAAGATGACTTAGCTAATTCCACTCATATACATAATAGAGTATCATGATGGGTAGTTACTTTTCCTCTCTCAGAGCTCTGACCAGTCGTTCGGTCTAATCTCAGCTTTTATTCAATATATATGTTGAGATATTGTAAGATGCTTTGGTCTTGCTTAGTATTGACAATGACATCTATCTTTATCTCTCTGACATTAAAGATAGATAGTACTATTACCCAGCTGCCCAGTTATCTAAGAGAAATAAATACCTAGGTTACAAACAACTGGCTTAAGTTGGCCTTAGCCAAGGCAGATGTGATGCTTGTATGGAGAGGGAGCACCTTGAAATGCTGTCCAGAACTCTGACCTCTATTTTGAAATTTTACCTCTGTCAAAGTGGAGGGAAATCTCAGCATCCTACTTAATAACCTAAACAACAGCAGCGTTTGGCAATTCTCTATTTCCATTTGCAGCTGACCAGGAGACTCTGCTCTTTCTTTTTTGTATGCAGACCTATGAACAGTAATAGGTGATTTGTCACTTTCAGGCCAGATTATTGCAATTTGTTATATACATAGGGATTGACTCCAAAAGTCAAACTGGTTCAATATGCAATAGCCCACCTCTTCAGTCAGACAGACTGACAAGGGCACATTACACTATTCAATCCTGGATCAACTTCAAGGTTCTGGTTGTAAAATCTTCAACAAGCTAGGGTTTAGCTATCTCTAGGATCACCTCACTGTCCATAACCCACCACAAATATTGCTCTCAATGGTAACACTATAGTTTAAGGAATCCAGGGTGGAGCTCTTGGTATCAGGGTTCAGGACATTCTTGGTGAAAAAATCCCAGCTACAGAATTCCATACCACCGCAAATAAGAATATATTTGCATATGTTATCCATACGGTTTAATGAACAAGTTTCCCTTTAATTCAAGATGACTCCAGAATAGGCAGACACACTTTCCTTGGGAGAATACCAGTATGAACAATTCCAGTTTAAGAACAAACAGTGGCGGAAGGGAAGACTATGATACTTTTGGAGAGAAGTACTGTTCTCTTAAATTAGACATTAGAAATAGATAAATGTAAATAGATGAGTTCCAAGCAGTGCTTTGATATGAACCAAAGTGCTCCTGTTGACGTGTAACACTCACAGAGCTTTGATATTTGAAAAGCCCAAGGATAATATGTGTGGCTTATTCCTGGTTGTAAAAACTGAAAAAACAGAAGCAGGAAGTAGCCCAGGGCAGTGGACTTAGACTGTCTGCCAAGAGATTCTCTTTGTTTCACACAGAGCCTTGGAATGGCATCCAGTGGAGAGGGTGAGCTCGGGTCCCTCTATCACATCTCTGTAAGGACTGACACACCTCTGCCAGGGAAGCAAGGAGTCAGATTTCAGACACGCCAGCCACTAGGTCACCTGGTTTTCTGAGCACCCTATTATACTGATGTATTAGGTTGTAGGATTTTTGTCCCCAATAAATGGGCCAATATAACTTTTATTTAATTACCTTTATATAAACAAATATATTTTCATATATTAAATTAATTGGCAATCCATAATCTTTTTAGTGATCTGAGACCTCCAGAGAATTAGTTACAAGGCTGTTTTTTCCCCAAGTTAAAACATCAACTACTTTAATTAAAATTAATAGGGTCTTTCTTGATATGGCCTAAAGTCTACATGCTAATGTTTCCCTTTGGACTCCTTAGTTCTCATACAATTATAGTGAAACGACTTATTTCTAGCAATATTTACAAGGTCTGTCAGAGAAATTTTTAGCACAAAAATCAGAGACAGAAGAATAATCAATTAATGTTTGCTGGGAATGTTCCTTTCCTTTGGCTATAAGCTCAAAGCAGAACACTTATTCTACCATATACTATATGCTATATTTATAAAATACACAAGTTTAGGCAGACAATATTTAATTCTTTAAGTAATTTTGGTTCATTCTACCAAGAAATTTGCAGTGAATGTCAAAACTACCTATCACCAATGTCATTTGGAGTTGTTTTGTTCTTTAAACAAGAGCTAAGAGATTAAAATATGACAGGCATACAAAATATATACAGTTTGAGACTATATGGAATACAATTAAAGAGGGATGGGAATGACATCCAGTAATACCTCTTGAAGTTCCAACTTTACAATAATGTTCCCTGTTATCCCCACACATGGAAAATTCAGCAGGAAAGGGGACAAATAAAAACAAAATAGTACACAAGCTCCAGGTCTGCAATATTATCCCCTTGGTGGGAGAGCACTGTAGCCACAACGAGTGTCCCATTAAGGAGCCAACATCCTTCACTGGGCTACATCATCAGAAATAAAACGGGCAGGTGATACCTGAAGTTGAGTAGTCTTATTCTGCTATTTTGCATATTCTGTATTTAGATTTCCTGTAGTCCTTTATATCAGCTACATACAAACCCGTGGTTCTCAAGCTGTGGGTCCGAACCCCAAAGTAGGTCGCAAATAAGGTAATCAGACAGCAAATGTGAAAAATCTGGATGGGGGTGGGGGGCAATATGAGCCTATATAAGAAAAAGACCCAAAAATCAGGACCGTCCTATGAAATCAGGACATCTCGCAGCCCAGTTTTAATGGGGTCAGCCAGGGCTGGCTTAGACCTGCTGGGGCCTGGGGCTAAAGCCTGAACCCCCCCTCCCAGGAGGTGGGGCTCAGACTTTGGCTTCAGCCCTGGGTGGCAGGGCTCAGGTTACAGCCCCCCTGCCTGGGGCTGAGGCCCTTGGGCTCTGGTCCCTGCGCCAGGAGTGGCAGCCTCAGGCAGGCTCAGGCTTCACCTCCCTCCTGGGGTTGTGTGGTAACTTTTGTTGTCAGAAGGGGGTCGTGGTGCAATGAAGTTTGAGAACCCCTGATATAACTATATAAATATCTATGGGAACCTCTGTAGATTCTAGCAAGAAAATACAAGCTGGTTTCTGATTTTACACAAAATCACAGAAAAAAGAAAACATTCAGGGTTAGCTTTCTCCAGCTGAAGAATTGAGAAGTGAATCATCCCCTCTACTAAGAGGCAAAGAGAACACAGAAAAGTGGCAGAAATAACAAAAGGAAGAAAGAAGAGCCAGTGTCGCTTGCATTGTAACAATGTATGTTTTACAGCTGCTTTTAGTCTGCACAGCTTGAGCTTGTTTAACAGTTTAAGGAGGAATAAATCCTTGAGCAAGGATAGCGGTGGCCATTAAAAAGTCAACATTTGACAAGAGTTGGCACACAGCCTTATCCAAGACACCGCAGTATTATCCTAATATTAAAATAAAATAAAAAAAAGAATAAGAAATCTCAGATATGACCATCTGAAAATTTCTTGATTATGTTAATATATACAAGTAGTAAGATCAGAGGTGGACGAACTATGGCCCACAGGCCACATCCGGCCTGCGGGACTCTTCTGCCCAACCCGTGATCTCCTGCCCTGGGAGGCTAGTCCCCGGCCCTTCCCCTGCTGTTCTCCCTCCCCCAAAGCCTCAGCTCACTGCGCCGCCAGTGCAATGCTCCGGGCAGTGAGCTCCTGGGGTAGCACAGCTGCAGAGCCCGACCTGATCTGGTGTTCTGTGCTGTGCAGTGTGTGGCTGGCTCCAGCTGGGTGGCGTGGCTGTAGGGCCGCCAGCCACCAGTGCTCCAGGCAGTACAGTAAGGGGGCAGGGAGCACAGTTGGATAGAGTGCGGAGGAGTTCAGGGGGCGGTCAGGAGCTGGGGGTGTGGCTAGGGATGGGATGGTCAGAAGGTGGGGAACAGGGAGGTTGAATGGCGGCAGGAGTTCCAGGGGCAGTCAGGGGACAGAGAGAAGGGGGGTGGATGGGGCAGGGGTCCTGGGGGGGCAATCAGGAAGGAAGAGGAGGTTGGATGGGATGGCGGGAGGCAGTTAGGGGCAGGGAGTCCCGGGGTGGTCAGGGAACAGAGAGCAGGAGGGGTGGATGGGGGCAGGAGTCCCAGGGGGACAGTCAGGGGGCGAGAAACAGAGGGGGTCAGATGGGGGCGGGGGCTGGGCCATGCCTGACTGTTTGGGGAGGCACAGCCTCCCCTAACTGGCCCTCCATACAATTTCTGAAACCCGATGTGGCCCTCAAGCCAAAAAGTTTGCCCGTCCCTGAGTAAGATTGTGCCTAAGTTTTCCTTTCAATGAGAGTTTTGTAACCTGCTAGCTCTGACTTCCACATTTTTAGTCAAAAGCAATGGAAATAATAAATTTGAACACTAATTTCTAAAGTGCTTTGGGTTTCTAAGTTAAAGGAGTTTTTTAAAGTGTTCAAATTTCTAGGTAGGTGGTATCTTCTTTTGGATTTCTTTTGGTGCAAATTGGCAGAATAATTTCTCAGTAGTGAAAATGTATACAGATGAAAAACTTTTCATTCTCTGATTAATAAGACACTGAAAATACATAAAAACAAAATGAACAACAATTAATAAGGTTACTTAACTGAGTGGTTTCAAACCAGTTTGCAGTAATACAGCCAAAATGATAATGTTGCTGAGCATGTCTGTAAGAGTCACAGGCCCCTGGCTCCTCACATTTTCTTGACCAGTTTCCTAATCATGGAACCTGGAGCAGACAGAGGACAGCCTGGCTTCAGTTCCATTGAAAAACAAAAGGAAATAGACAACTTCGCTAGATGCACTCTAGTTTCCTCTTACAAGGTTTTAAGGAAATGGTATTCACTTTAACCAAAGACATTCTGTAGCTTCCTTTGCACTGAGAATAATGGGAAGCAGTGGACATCTTTATTAGGGGTAATCTAACATCCATGTTGAAGATTTAGCTTCACTGGGGAAAACTGGATAATTTCTTGCTGAGGTAAATGATGGTAAAGCACATTCATTTTCAAACTAAGATTACTGCCTGTCTTTCCATTTCAATCTCTTTATTTGAAATATTTTTAAAAACTCAGAAAATTCAAATACAAAATTACTTACATACAACTAGTTATGGCTACTAAGGCACACATACACAAAAATCTAAAGTCAAAATTACAATTAGGGTTAGGGTTAGGCTTAATCCTGAGCAAACTTCCTTAGAGTTTTTACCAAGGACACAAACAACTACTAATTTTTTACTTTAACTTCCTTTGCAACCAAATGGTAAAGCGAGACCACAGGACTGAGATTAAGAATGAAAAAAGTTCCTGCACTTCTTGATAGGTTATTGTTATACAGCATCTGCAAGATAAGCCATTGCTTGTGGCTTGGCTGGGAAGTCGCTATGTTTTTATGCCAAGCTGATGAAATAAATGAAAATGTTGCACTTGTGTATTTGGAGTTTGGGAGGGAAGGAGATGTTTTAAATTGGCCTTTGCAAATCACTGAAAATGCAGATATGGAATATGCTATTAAAATATGGGCAATAATACTTGCTTTGTTATTAGTTAGCTTCGAGAAAAAAAACAGACCATTTAGAGATTGTCTTGGTTTTAGATCCATTCAATACAAATATTAACCCATACTTGAAAAAATAAATGAAACATGTTTAGATAGTGTTCCATGGCAATATATTATGTAACAAGCTGGAAATAACCAGTTACAACTGTGCAGCTTGAAATGCAGATGAGAACCAGCGCGTGATGTCTTGAGTGGCATTTCTATTTTGAGCAATTTGTTTCTTTCAAATCAACTCAGTCTTATTACTAATGACAGGGAGTGCGTGTAGATAACTGAAAGAAACTCAATACCAGAAAGCGATTCATGATATGCCTCAAAAATAATAGGATAGAAAGGATCACAAAGATATGGGGCCAGATTCACTCCTGAGTTACACTTAAATCTAGAATCACACAACTGAAGTCACAATGATGCTGTTAGACTTGATTTACACCTGTTTAACAAAGTGCATTCTAGTCGTGTTAATAATTTTTTTAAATAAAAGGGCTGAGGATGATACATATTTCAGAACTACAAGGGTGTAGTTTTATGTACATGTGATCTTGTTTTGTTTGCCTATCTGTATGAACTTTTCCTTCATTTTTCTCTTACTTTTGTTATTCAAAATTCTTTGTCTTTTTGAACACTGTCCATTGCACACAACTTTCAGAGATATCATCTTGAGGCTTCTCAGTAAGAACTAAACAAATCAGGTGAATCCTTTTTATCAGCTTATAAATGATGATCATGCATTAACACCATTACGATCTTATTTATTTATTTATTTATTTCCAGGTCTACCAGTGTCATTTGCTTTGACTGAGGATTAACTTGGCATTTGTTGACATGTCCAGGGGAGAACAATTTAATTGGAATGACTTGATGGAAAGAACAAACATGACCCATGGGCAGCACTTCATATTCCAAAAAAAGACAGAGAGTGTAATACTGTTCCCTCTCTACTAGTGTAAATCAACAGCAACTCCACTGATGTTAGTGGAATTACCCAGAGGTAAAATTGGTGAGAGATCAAAATGCAAGGAGCTTGGAATCACTTTTTTGATTTAGAAGATTTATCTGATGTTTACAGAGTAGAAAGAGGGCATACGCATATCTGAATCCTTAAAATCTTTTCTTAGCCCTAGCCATTTTTGCCTGTGATTTTTCCAAAGATCTAGAAAACTCAAAAAAAAAAAAGAAAAAAACTATTGCCAATAAAGTAATGTGCTTCACAATCATTCACTTGAAAAGCTGAAGCTTCATCTTACCAACAGTTGTGCTTCACATTTCTTAAATCTTAATTTGTGTAGGAATTAAAGTTCAAGGGTGAAATCCTGGCTCAATTTAAGTCAGTGGGAGCTTTGCTACTGACTTCAATGGGGCCAAGATGTCACTGCAACAATTTTCAACAGAGATAATACAGAGAAATGAAATGTATTTTTTCTGGGAATAACTCTCATTATTTGTAGTTGTTTACATGTGCATCAAAGTCTTTTTTAGATGGATATTGTGTAAAATTTACAGCATGCCCAATGTATGATTTTCAAAGTCACTTTTTTTTAATCAAAAACTATTTCCTCTCCAGATTTTCTTATCTTTATATCTATAGCTATTCCTGCTGTAAAGCTGTTAATAAAAATATTACAAGATTATAACAGCCACCCAGTAGGATTTTTTTTCTATTTTATATATACAAATGTCTCAACAGCTGTCTAAAAATATTCACCTTTGGTCAGGGATAAACCATGGAAAAGTTTAATCCTGAAAAGTGAAAGATGCAGAAGACTTTGTGGGAATTACACAGAAATAAACTGAAACAGTCATTATAGTGACTGGTAGCTTGTATCCCAACAGGATATATCACAATGCCTTCTATCAATACCACTGCATCGGATGTGCATCATATTTAAAAATACACTTAAATCCTCATCTCATTCTTGATATTATAGTACTGGGAATCTCTTGGGTAGAGACTACCAACTGTGTCACATTGAGTGGTAGCTTTATTATATGGACAAATATCCACTGGGATCTAAACTGAAACTACCAAATTCATTTCAATGGTGACCTACACATTTCTGAACTCAGATATTTGAGGTTAAAGTCTAGAACACCGACCTCTTTCCAGCACCACAGAGTACAGCAGTATCAACCCACCTTTGTTTATTTGTAAAACAGGATATGAATGTGGTTGTATAGTGCCTAGCACACTGGGGTCCTGATCTCCGGTTGTGGCCCCTAGGAACTATCAAAATCCAAATAATAAATTATACTTTAAATGAATATTTGACCTACTTCCCTTTCCCCCTCTTTTCTACTGTGTTTACTAAACCAGATACATCAGGAGTTCTCAGGACTAAATATAAACTGGACATTAATCAAAACTGTATCATGCAATGTTCTTTCATAAAATACAACAAAATGAAATTGATCTGTTAATAATATGCGCCACATACAATGAGAAAAGAAGTATCTTAATTTTTCAATACAAATCACAGCAGATAAGCAATAACATTTCAGCCTGGTTATTCAGTATTCTATCTAATGTACTTATATGGCCCTCATCATCAAAATTTTGGAGTTCCTGTTTATATTTATCCTCACAAACAAGAAAATGCTATTTTCCCATTGTACAGATGGAGAACTAGAGTACAAAGAAACTAAGTGACTTGCCCAAGGTGAGAGCTGAAGCTTGTGGTGGAGCAGGGAATTGAACCCCAGTCCTAGGCCTGGTCTACACTGGGGCAGGAGGGGTCTATGTAAGATAGCCAACTTCAGCTACGGGAATACCGTATCTGAAGTCAACGTATCTTATTTTGACTTACCTCCCGTCCTCACGGCATGGGATCGACGGCCGCAGCTCCCCTGTCGACTCCGCTACCGCCGCTCACTCTGGTGGCATTCCGGAGTTGACGGGAGTGTGTTCGGGGATCGACATATCGTGTCTAGATGAGATGTGATATATCGATCCCCGATAAATCAATAACTAATCGCCGATATGGAGGGTTGCCTGGACGTACCCCTTAGGCTAGGGCACTATCTTCTGGACCATCCTTCCTCTCTATTTTGAAACCATCTTTATACTGAATCAAGTCATACTTTGTTTAATATCTTAAACTGAAGCATATGGTATGGGGGAGAAAAGAGGGTTCAAATCATATTCAAAGTACTAATCACAACCTTATTGCAGCAGAATTATCTCAGTATAGTACTGCATTCATTCAAATGCTCATTCATATATATTTCTATTGATAATTGTATAGTCTCATGCAGACCATTACAAATATTGACAAGAACTGATTTTATGAGTAAAATTCCAAGCATGTTGTAGTCCTGTCTTGATTTCTAATCATTTATTTTATAGACTAAATCAGAGATTGGCCCAAACCAAAACTAGAGAGCCATGCTTGGGGGTATATTAAAAGACTGAACACATATTCAGACCCATATTCCCAAATAGTTCCTACCCTCTTAACAGGCCAATTAAAAAAATCTGGGCTGGAGCTCCCCACCCAAATTTTAGGATTTTTGAAATCTGGATCAAACAAAGAGATTATACATTTAAAACTCACACTTTTTGTTTTCAATACAGTAGATAATTATTGTATGTATTCCTTAACTTGTCTATATCCCTGTGCATAGCTGAATAGCAGATACGTGTTTTGACGTCTGAACAAGAATTTAAGATCTATGCAGAAAAAACTGTAGGGTTGATGACCTGAGCACACTTACTGTAAACTAATTTTTGTGAATAAAGCTTTGAATTTAGAGCCAGATATATGAACAAAGTACTTTAAAACTTATGTCAGTGTTCAGCAGCGCCCAACTGACTTCCAAGTGGCCTAATTTTTTTTTAATAACATCATAGGAAGAAATTAATTTACAGTGAAAGTCTACATGTAGCAGTTAATACTACATTTACATGCATCTATAATTTACTTCACTTACTGCTGTCTCGTAATAATATTCATTATAAAAGTCCTCTTCTAATATTGCTTGATTTGACAGGAATGCATTAGCTATGACAAATGCATTATAATGTACTCAGACAATATTAATATAAGCAAAAACTATGTTAATTGCTGTTAATTAAACACCAAGATTATATATATATTTAGGGTTGTCAATTAGTCGCACTTAACTCATGCGATTAACTCAAAAAATTAATTGCGATTATAAAAATGAAACACGACTAATACACTGTAAAACAATAGAATACCAACTGAAAATTATTAAATATTTTGCATGTTTTTCTACATTTTCAAATATATTGATTTATATTACAACACAGAATACAAAGTGCACAGTGCTCACTTTATATTATTATTTTTATTACAAATATTTGCACTGTAAAATGATAAACAAAAGAAATAATATTTTTCAGTTCACCTTATACAAGTACTGTAGTGCAATCTCTTTGTTGTGAAAGTGTAACTTACAAATGTAGTTTTTTTGTTACATAACTTCACTCAAAAACAAAACAAGGTAAAACTAGAGCCTACAAGTCCACTCAGTCCTACTCCTTATTCTGCCAATTGCTAAGGCCTGGTCTACACTACAACGTTAGGTCGAATTTAGCAGCGTTACCTCGATTTAACCCTGTACCTGTTCACACAACGAAACCCTTTTTTTCAACTTAAATGGCTCTTTAAATGAATTTCTTTACTCCATCTCTGACTAGGGGCTTAGAGCTGAAATCGGCCTTCTTGGGTCGAATTTGGGATAGTGTGGATACAATTCAATGGTATTGGCCTCCAGGAGCTATCCCAGAATGCTCCATTGTGACCGCTCTGGACAATGCTCTCAACTCAGATGCACTGGCAAGGTAGACAGGAAAAGGCCCGTGAACTTTTGAATTTCATTTCCTGTTTGGTCAGCATGTTTGCAGAGCTCATGCAAAGCTCATCAGCATGATGTGCACATTGCTGGGGGACACTGCCCAGCCCGTACTTTGTGAGAAGTCTATGACTATGTCCCTCTTGTTACCACGCTGCCGTCGCCTCCTTGCCTGGTTTTGTGCAAAACAATTGTCTGCCCTTGCTCTGATGGAGGGAGGGGGAACTGACGACATGGCTTACAGGGAATTAAAATCAACAAAAGGGGTGGCTTCGCATCAAGGAGAAACACAAACAATTGTCACACAGAATGGCCCCCTCAAGAATTGAACTCAGAACGCTGGGTTTAGCAGGCCGTTGATTTCACAAAACAAATCGGGTCAATTTCTTGTTTTGATCCATGTGTCTTTTACATCTTAGGCTGGCAGCGGATGGTGCAGTACGACTGCAAGCCATCGTCATCTCCTGGGTGCTTGGCAGAAGATGCTGCATTATGATTGTCAGCCATCATCATCTCCTGGCTGCTCGCCAGAAGATGGTACAGTAGGACTGCTAGCCATCGTCATCTTCTGGGTGCTTGGTAGAAGATAGAAATGACCTGGCTGAGTCACTCCCATGTCCGCCCAGGAGTCCCTGACTGATCTCACCGAGGTCGGTGAAAAGAGCACTCAGGAATATGATGATGATGGCTACCAATCATAATACACTGTCTGCTGCCAAAAGGCAATGAGCTGCTGCTGTGTAATAATGCAGTCCCATGTCTGCTAGCACCCAGGAGATGTACGGTGACAGTGAGCTAAGCGGGCTCCATGCTTGCCATGGTATGGCGTCTACTCAAGTAACCCAGGAAAAAAGCCATGAAACGATTGTCTGTCGTTGCTTTCAAGGAGGGAGGGAGAGGGAGGGGGGCCTGACGACATGTACCCAGAACCACCCGTGACACTGTATTTGCCCCATCAGGCATTGGGATCTTAACCCAGAATCCTAATGGGCAGTGGAAATTGCAGGAACTGTGGCATAGCTACTCACAGCTACCCACAGTGCAACGCTTCGGAAGTTGACAGTAACCTCGGTACTGTGGACGCAGTCCACCGACTTAATGCACTTAGAGCATTTTGTGTGGGGACACACACAATTGACTGCATAAAAACGATTTATAAAAAAATGACTTCTATAAATTTGACCTAATTTCGTAGTGCAAATATACTCTTAAAAAAAAAAAGGTTGTTCACATTGACGGGAAATACTTCTGTCTCTTATTTACAATGTCACTGAAAGTAAGAACAGGCGTTTGCATGGCACTTTTGTAGCCAGCGTTGCAAAGTATTTACATACCAGATATACTAAACATTCATATGTCCTTTCATGCTTTGGTCACCATTCCAGAGGACATGCTTCCATGCTGACGATGCTCATTAAAAAAATGTGTTAATTAAATTTGTGACTGAACTCCTTGGGGGAGAATTGTATGTCTCCTGCTCTGGGTTACCTGCATTCTGCATATATTTCATGTTATAGCTGTCTCGTATGATGACACAGCACATGTTCACTTTTACAGTAGATTTGACAAAACACAAAGTAAATACTGATGTGAGATTTCTAAAACTAGCTACAGCACTTGACCCAAGGTTTAAGAATCTGAAGTGCCTTCCAAAATCTGATCGGGATGGGGTGTGGAGCATGCTTTCAGAAGTCTTAAAACAGCAACACTCCGATGTGGAAACTACAGAACCCGAATCCCCAAAAAAAGGGAAATCAACCTTCTGCTGGTGGCAATGAATGTATGTCGGTCCACTCTGCTTTGGATCGTTATGAAGCAAAACCCATCATCAGCATGGACACATGTCCTCTGGAATGGTGGTTGAAGCATGAAGGGACATATGAATCTTTAGTGCATCTGGCATGTAAATATATTGTGATGCCAGCTACAACAGTGTCATGTGAATGCCTGTTCTCACTTTCAGGTAACACTGTAAACAAGAAGTGGGCAGCATTATCTCCTGCAAATTGTAAACAAACTTGTTTGTCTGAGTGATTGCCTGAAGTAGGACTGAGTGGACCTGTAGGCTCTAAAGTTTTGCATTGTTTTATTTTTGAATGCAGTTGTTTTCTGTATATAATCCTAAATTTGTAAGTTCAACTTTCATGAAAAAGAGATTTTGCTACAGTACTTGTATTAGATGAACTGAAAAAATTCTATTTCTTTTGTTTTTACTGTGAAATATTTGTAATAAAAAATAAATATCAAGTGAGCACTGTACACTTTGTATTGTGTTGTAATTGAAAACGTAGAAAACATCCAAAATGTTTACATAAATGGTATTCTATTATTGTTTAAGAATGCGATTAATCACGATTAATTTTTTTAATCATGTGATTAATTACGATTAATTTTTTGATCGCTTGACAGCCCTACTTTTTTACTTGATTTCATCCCCCAAAATATAAACTTTAGAAAAAGTGGACACTGCTCAAATACGTCTCTAAAATCAGTTTGTACCAATCACATTAGAGAATAAAGACTATTATTAAAGAATAGGAGAGAGAGACATGAACCCTTTCTGGTTATTCTAAAAATATAACTTATTGATTCTAGTTAACATGTTCATTTAAATTCTAGTATAGACATCATAACTGGAAGTAAAACATTTCTAAAATTTTCTTTAATTTGGATTTCTTAAATCATATTTTATGTTACTAACAAGCAGATTTTTGTCTTTGAGAAGCCCACTATTTGGAATTTTTCCTTATTGATAAATAATCTAGGATCATAGTGTTTTACTAAGTGTCTGACAGTCTGGACCTAACTCTGTCTTACTAAATGATAGCTTGACGTGTCTTGGAAAACAGGCATTTAAATCCCAGTGCATACAAGGCCAATGATTTAACATGAATTAAATTAATGTTTTGCAATACGCTTTAAACAAATTAGTCCAAATGCTCACCTATATATGTATCCAACTTACGATACCATGAGAAACCACGGTATAGGGACACTTAAATATGGATTTGTGCAATGGACTAACAGTTCTGGGCAAAATCCCCTTATTAAAGTTCTCCCCGAAGACTCATTTACATAATCATGTCAATAATAATCCAAATATTTAGAAGTACTTAAATACATACTAACTATTCAATGGCTTTAAATGTGAATAAGGTTCATTACTATGGTCTTTTGAGCCACATTAATAAGTCTTTAAAGAACTCCCTGCATATTATATACAGTCTATATTTATAAAACTGAAAAACTGTCTATATTTAAAGTCATTATGAAGTGAAGAGCATTGGCATTTCTTTTGAAGCTGGAAAGTGCATCTGGCATCAGACAGCATGGTTGATGGGACAAATAAACAAATTACTTGTAGTCATGAAAATAAAAAAAAAGAAATCACATAACTGCAGAGATGATACAATGCTGGGTATCTCTATCAGAATCATTTTCATGATGTCTCATTTGAGAAATCTATATACTGCACTATAGCTCTCTTGCCATGGTCATAACCCAGTAGTAGCAGTTACATTTAAGAAAAGAGTAAAACACATTCCAAAATGAGACCAACATCAAGGAAGAGTGTAGACTTCAAAAATACAGAACTTGTACATGTATCTATATGTGTAGAAGTGTATTATGGGGGATCAATTTCTCTCTTCCAACACTTCTCATCCTCCATTTTTCTCATTTAGTACATTGGTGTCATAAACAGATAGCTAAGGGTTAATGTTTCTTTTACCTGTAAAGGGTTAACAAAGGGAACCACACACCTGACCAGAGGACCAATCAGTAAACCGGATTTTTCAAAGCTCAGGGAGGGAATTTTTGGGTGTGTGTCTTTTGTCTGTGTCTCTGCTCTAGTGCTCTCTCGGCTCTGAGAGAGGATCTCTCTACTTCAGATTTTCTAATCTTCTGTTTCCAGTGTAAGTACAAAGGTAGAAGACAATAGGTTTTTATATTGTTTTGTATTTACATGTGTGTAGTTTGCTGGAATGTTTTAAATTGTATTTCTTTTGGGATAAGGCTGTTTATTCATTTTTCTTTAAGCCAAATACCCTGTATATTGTCAACTTGATACAGAGATCATTTTTATGTCTTTTCTTTCTTTTATATAAAGCTTTCTTTTTAAGACCTGTTGGATTTTTTCCTAGTTAGAACTCACCAGGGAATTGGTGGGAGGAAGGAAATAGGGGGGAAGGAAAATCTTCTTGTGTCAGAGTTGCAAAGCTTACCTTGCAGGGACTCTGACTGAGGGTGAAAGAAACTTGATCTCTCTGTGTTTGCATTTCAAGGACTTGAAACAGGGTGATCATCCAGGGCCACCCAGGGAGGAAAGCCTGGGAGGAAATTAAGAGGAGACAAGGAGTGGGGGTACTTCCCTTTGTTGTAGACTCAGGGCTCTGAGTCTTGGGTCCCCAGGGAAGGTTTTGGGGAGACCAGAGTGCGCCAGACACTGGAATCTGGCTGGTGGCAGGCTGTCAGATCTAAGCTGGTAAATAAGCTTGGAGGTTTCATGCAGGCACCCACATTTTGGACGCTAAGGTTCAGAATTGGGAATTATGCTATACAATTGGTGACATAGCTTATGTGTTGCCCCCTCCCCACATTTAAATCTTTCAACTTATCATGACATTCTAAATACGGCCCTCAGAGGTAGCCATCAAACATATAGTGACATTAAATAACTTGTGCCACTGCTGCATACACTTTCATGCAAAACGTACACATTTTTGGTCATCCTAGGATTCTCTCATTTAAATAAAGTTTACAAGTCTAACTGTCTGGCCACAATTGTACGCATAGCACTACATAAATTAGAAATGAGATGATAAGCAGATGTTTAGTGTTACAAAAATAGAAATAAAGCAGGCTTGAACTAAACAGTAGCATACTAAGGCCTGGTCTACACTTACGTTTTAAATCGTTTAAGAGCGTTAAATCGATTATGCTGTACCCGCACACTACAATGCCCTTTATGTCGATATAAAGGGCTCTTTAAATCGATTTCTGTACTCCACCCCGACGAGAGGAATAGCGCTAAATTCGATATTAACATATCGGATTACGGTTAGTCGTGGACGGAAATCGACGTTATTGGCCTCCGGGCCGGTATCCTACAGTGCACACTGAACCATCTGGACAGCAGTCTGACTCGGATGCAGCAGGCAGGTAAACAGGAAAAGCCCCGCAACTTTTGAATTACATTCTGTTTGCCCAGCGTGGAGCTCTGATCAGCACGGGTGACGATGCAGTCTCAAAACAAAAAGAGCTCCAACATGGACCATACGGGAAATACTGGATCTGATCGCTTTATGGGGAGACAAATCTGTTGTATCAGAGCCCGTTACAGAACACGAATGCCAAGCGTTGAGAAAAAATCTCCAGGCTACACAGGCTGCAGGAAAGCCGTAACAGGAAGCCAGAGACTCAATGGACCCTCATGGAGGGAGGGAGGGGGTACTGAGGACTCAGCTATCCACAGTCCACAGCAGTCTCTGAAAAGTATTTGCATCTGGCTGAGCTCCCAATGTCTGTAAGTTCAAACAAAGTGTCTGGCGTGGTTCAGGGAATAGCTCTCAGTCCCCCCCCCCCAACCATGTGAAAGAAAGGGAAAGAAATATTTCTTGACTTCTTTCAGTGTCACCTATGTGTACTGAATGCTGCTGGTAGAGATGATGCTACAGCAGTGAAGAGCACTATCCGCTCCTCTCCCCTCCCAGTGGTAACGGTGCAATAGGACTGGTACCGTCCTCATGAACCATGCCTGATAATTGCTCAGTATCATGAAGGAATGATCCCTGTTACTCCAGTAGATAGGACAGAACGGCTAATAAGCATCTTCATCATAAGCAACTGGGGCTTCAGCCCCCTCCCTTTCCTGTGTAAAGAAAAGATTCTGTACTGCCTGGACTGTCATGCCCCGGGAGGCTCCTCCCCTCATTTTATCTCACTAACAAGTTCTGTTTCTTATTCTGCATTCTTTATAAACTTCATGACACAAATGGGGGGGGAACAGCTGCCACGGTAGCCCAGGGAGGTTGGGGGAGGAGGGAAGCAACGGGTGGGTTGTTTGCAGGGGCACCCCTGTGAATACTGACACGGAGAGCTGTGCTCTGATACACTGGTACTTCTAATACACTTGCCCCTTATTCTAGCAGGACTGACTCTATTTTTAGAAACCATAAGGGAGGATTGACTCAGTCCCAAGTGAGTCAATCCCAATTTTTGCTTTTGCGTTGCGCCCCGGCCGATTCCCAGCAGGGCACTCATGATAGCAGCAGACAGTACAGAGAGGGAGAGATAACCATCATCTCATTGCAGTTTCCTCTGGCAGTAGATGGACAAGAACGACCGGTAACCATCTCTGCTATCATTGGCAAAAGCAAGTGAATGCGCTGTGTAGCGCTGGAGTATCGCCTCTCTCTCCGCGGCATCCAGTACACATACGGTGCCGGAAAACAAAAAAGCGAACGGGCTCACGGTTGCCGTGCTATGCGCTGCCAGGCAATCCAGGAAAAAACGGCGCGAAAGGATTGTCAGCTGATGTTTTCCCAGAGGAAGGAATGACTGACGACATTTACCCAGAAACCCCCCGCGACAATTAAGATTCAACCCTGATTCCAAGGGGCCGGGGGAGACTGCAGGAACTATGGGATAGCTACGGAAGTGCTACCCACAATGCAACGCTTCAGAAATCGACGTTAGCCTCGGAGCATGGACGCACAACGCCAAATTACTGTGCCTAGTGTGGCCGCATGAAATCGAAATTATAATATCAGTTTTATAAAACTGATTTTAGTAAATTTGATTTTATCTCATAGTGTAGACGTGGCCTAAGTTAACCACAGATGAGGACAATAGACTATTGATAATAGTCTATATCCTTTTCTTTGTGCAGTTGATATTAGGGATACAGAAACTAACTCCAGAAGTACTCTACTTGTATCAAATAGCTTCTTTACTTCAATAAAATATCAAATTTTATATCTGCCTTGAGTGACTCGCCAAAAGTATAGATAATGACTTCAAAAATAAATATATGTTCTTGAGACATGTAAACAGTAAAAAGGGCTGGGAAGCATTCTCGGTCAGTTCCAATGTATGCAGGTGCACAGTGTCCATTACTCAGATCATGACATTCTGCCAAAAGAAGAAAAATACACTCCCAAATATGCAGGGCTCGAAATGTCAGCAATATATATCCCTGGTTCTGTAATAACAGACATCTTGAATAGATATACATTCTGAGTGTATGAGGAAGTGAAAAAGACTAATTTTAGACTACACAGATCCATGCCAGATGACAACAAATGTTGTGACTTGTGCAGGATGGATTAGATTAGTACTTACAACTCTTGGGTTCTTTTGGTACTGTTTGTGGGATTTTCAGAGCATGCATATTTCAGTTGGGCATAAGTCTCTACAAGCTCTCAGGGAAAAGCAGTTTGGAATTTTTATTTTTTGTCTCTTTAAAGAACTAGAACAATTATTACCTGAAGGAAAGACATAGAATTGGATTTCCAGCCCCAAAGGACACTATTGTCGTTAGTGACAGACTAAGATATTGGTGTAAAACATGAGTATTTACAGTATTTACATTTAATAAGATGGTGGGAGAAGATTATTTAAAAGCTGAGAAACTCCACCAATTTCCTTCCATCATTTAAAATTAACTAAGATATGATAAAATGTCACAAAATAAGATGAGGGAAACCTGGGGAAAAGACAAGGAGACAGAGATAAAGCCATGCAATATTAGGATGGATAGGTTTCACAACTAGGAGAGAGGAGGAAGAAGCAGATGGAAACCTTGAGCTCTCCCTGGTTTGGAATTAGCAGACCCTTTGGTATCCTTGTCATAAACAGATAAGAAAAGTTAATAGCACAGAAGTACTTTATATCTCTTTGACTATAAAGGGTTAACAAGTTCAGTAGGCCTGGCTGTCACCTGACCGGAGAACCAATCAGGGGACAGGATACTTTCAAATCTTGAGGGAGGGAAGTTTCTGTGTGTGCTGTAGTTTTTGGTGTTGTTCACTCTGGGGGTCAGAGTGACCAGACGTGCAATGAGTGTTCTCTCCAATCTCTGATACAGCTCTTATAAGTTTAAAATAGTGAGTCTAGATAGATAAAGCGAGTTAGGCTTATGTTTGTTTTCTTTATTTGCAAATATGCATTTGGCTGGAAGAGTTAATTGTGTATTTGTGAAGGAGTTAAATTTGTATTTTTGCTGAAGGATTTAATTTGTACTTGGGGTATCTTGGGCTGGGAGGGGTACCATGGCTATAGTGAAAGAGCTGTACTATTCCGATTTTTAAATTTACAAAGTTTTTTTTCTCTCTTAATTAAAAGTTTTTGTTTAAGAACTGATTTGTTTATTCTGGTGTGAGACCCCAGGGGACGGGGTCTGGATTCGCCAGGGAATTGGTGGGGAGAAAGGAGGGAAGAGGGAGAGAAAGGCTAATTTCTCTCTGTGTCAGGATTACTGTCTCTCTCAGGGAGAGTCTGGCAGGGGGAGAGAGAAGGAGAGAGGAAGGCGAATTTTCCTCTCTGGTTAAAGATTCAAGGAGTTTGAAACACAGTGATCTTCCAGGGTAACCCAGGGAGGGGAAGCCTAGGAAAGGCAACGGTGGGGGAAAGGGTTTACTTTCCTTGTGTTAAGATCCAGAGGGTCTGGGTCTTGGGGTTCCCCGGGCAAGGTTTTGGGGGGGACCAGAGTATACCAGGCACTGTAATTCCTGGTTGGTTGCAGCGCTACAGGTTCTAAGGTGGTAATTGAGCTTAGAGGAATTCATGCTGGTACCCCATCTTTTGAACGCCAAGGTTCAGAGTGGGGAATTGTACCATGACAATCCTAAAGTGCTTACCATCAAAAATGTAACATTTGCTGACCGTTGCCTTTAGGAGCCATACAGCCTCCAATTGCAGCCTCCCTTCAACTGGGGAACCCAGGAACATAATAGAGAATCTCAGTTTTAATTTTAAGAATAAAGTTGGTTTAGAACCTTTTCGTTTGTAAACCAATGGCTAGAGTTGAACTTGACACCACTTCTGCAGGAAGAAGCTGGAGTGCTGATACTTTAACATTTCTCTATACACTCTATTTAAAGTAAGTTTTGGTCGATTCTCAAAGGATCATCTTGCTAACTTTCCTCCAAATCCTTAGGTCAGTCTTGTGTATGTTGGTATGATAAGTAATGGATTATAATAAGTGGGATGGAGTGAAATGTGTGACAAAAAAATTAATTTGCAAGATCAGCCATAAAAATGTTGAGAGCTGCTCTGATTAGCATTCAGTGACTGTCTGAGATATTGTTATTTCCCTGTACTTAAAATCAGGAAATAAATGTTGGTGAATGTTGATTTATTAATGGCAACCATTGCTAGTGAACTGGATAAGGTGGATGAAGTGAGTAATCTATTTATGGAACTTTCAAATGGATCTACTTAGGCTATGCTAGAAACTTCACTTCCAGCCTGTCATAAACAGATAGCTAAGGGTTAATGTTTCTTTTACCTGTAAAGGGTTAACAAAGGGAACCAAATACCTGACCAGAGGACCAATCAGGAAACCGGATTTTTCAAAGTGAGGGAGGGAACTTCTGGGTGTGTTTTGTCTTTGTTCTGCCTGTTTGTTTTCTCTCAGCTATGAGGGAAGAGCTTTTTTTTTTTCTATCTCCAAGCTTCTTTCTACCCTTCTGTTCCCAAGTTGTGAGTACAAAAGGAAAAGCAATAGGTTTATATTGTATTTTGTATTTACATGTGTGGAGTTGCTGGAATGTTTAAATTGGATATCTTTTTGAATAAGGCTGATTATTCATATTTTCTTTTAAGCAATAGCCCTGTGTTATGTCATCTTGATGCAATGATCATGTCATGTGTTTTTTCTTTCTTTTTTATATAAAGCTTTCTTTTTAAAACTTGTTGGATTTTCTTTTCCTAGTTAAGGCAAGGGGATAGGAATCTCTGTGCCAGGAGTACTGTCTCTCTCAGGGAAAGACTGGGAGGGGGGAGAAGAAGGAGGGGGGAAGGTAAATCGTCCTCTCTGTTTTGTGTTTCAAGGGATTGAAGCAGGGAAATCTCCTAGTATCCCCAGGGCGGGAAAATCTGGGAGGAAGTAAAGAGCAGGAAGGGAAGTGGGTTATTTCCCTTTGTTGGAGGCTCAGGGCATCTGAGTCTTGGGGGTCCCCCAGGGAAAGGTTTGGGGAGACCAGAGAGTTTATCAGGTACTCAGAATCCTGATTGGTGGCAGCGAGATAAGATCCAAGCTGGTAATTAAGCTTGGAGGTTCATGCTAAGCACCCAGATTTTGGACGCTAAGGTCCAGATTTGGGACAGAGGCTTATTACACAGCCATTAAACCATTGGAGTAGAAAATAGACACATTTGGACCAGAAATAGTAAAAAGCTGGATATAGCAAAGAAATGGATTAAAACTGTATAGCAGATGTCTCTGGAGTCCCATGATATGGTAGATGAACTAAAACAGCTCTTTCAGGGGCTCTAATGGAAGAGAAAATCTTTTTGCATGCAGAAATGGAAACTTGGAAAATGTGGTCAAAAAGTACACCTGATAGGAATGTTGCTCTCCCTTTGGTATTGAGAGGAAACAAGTAGAGGAGAGCTAAAAATGATGTTATTATTGACACTTTGATTAACATAGATCCCATGGATCAAATTAGGAGATAAGCATTTGAAGGGATTCAAAAGTATTTTCCAGTTGTTCAAGTAAGGGATAGGGAAAAAACAAAATAAACTAAATTCTGATAGAAAGATGCGAGTGGATAAGAATGCTTGTAAATGCAGACCCTGGGTAATAAGAACATAAATTTTAATTGTCTTATTATGTCTAAATCTGCCCAAGACAGAAAGAAAATATTAAGATTGGCATAAGAATAGAAAGAAATTAAGCTTCCAGTCATTTTTTTTTAAATTCTCCAATATCAATTTTATGACACAGTTAAGAATACAGAGATTATTCTTCTTGATACAAGATGCAGCTCGGTGTCTTGAACTCCTTACATTACCAAGAACAAATCTATACCAGCAATTAAATTTGTTGGTGTTTGATTTTTGTTATTTATTGAACATTCAACACATGTCCAGTGCTGTATAAAACAGAGGGATAAATAGTTATTGACTAAGCAAGATACAATTTAAGGGCCCAAACTTTAGCTTTGAGCATGCAAGTAGTTTCACAGAAGTCAATGGGACTAGTTATTTGCTTAAAGTTAAGCATAAGCATATGTTTTTACCACAATGGAACCTAAATTACAGCACAGTTCAAATGCACAATATCAGATGAAAAGGTAAAGTCTTCAAGCACGGCAGATGCCTGTTTTTTTTTGGAGGTGGGGGGCAAGAGGGGAGTCATGAACATATATTTCTTCAGTGGATTATATATTCATGGATTCAGATTTTTAAGGCGAAAAGGCACCATTCTGATAATCTAGACGGACCATCTGTATAACATTGGACATAGGACTACCCAGAATTAGTTCTTGCCTGGTAAATTGTTCTAGTGGTTAAGCACCTTCACTTAAACATTTGCACCTTATTTCCAATCTGAATTTGTCTATCATCACCTTCCAGCTACTGGATCTTGTTATATCTTGTTATACCTTCGTCTGCTAGATTGAGGGCCCTCTATTATCTATTTCAGTTTCTCTGGTAGGTTGTTATAGACTGTAATCAAGTCACTCCTTAACCTTCTCTTTAATAAACTAAATAGATTGATCTCTTAAGTCTATTCACTATAAAGTAAGTTTTCCAATTCTTTAATCATTCTTCTGGCTCTTCTCTGAATCCTCTTCAATTTATCAACATTCTCCTTGAAATGTGAAAATAAGAACTGGACAGTGTCAAACACGGAGGTAATAAAAGTTCTGTACTCCTACTCAATATTCCCATTTTTATATCCAAGAATCACATTAGTCCTTTTGGCTGCAGTGCCTCACTGGGAACTCACATTCAGCTGATTATCCACCACAACGCCCAAGTCAGAGTCAGCACTTCCCAGTATAGATTCCTGCTATCCCGTTTTCTTTGTTCCTAAGTGTATGCCATACTGATATATGTACTGTTTGCTTGTGCCCAGCTAACTTATATATTACTCTATATCACCTGTGATATATATCACCTGTTATATATATTACCTGTGATTTTCATTATTTACCACTCCCCCAATTCTTGTATCAGCTGCAAACTTTGCAGTAATGATTTTATGTTTTCCTCCATGTCATATTGAATAAAATGTTAAATAACATAGGACCAACAACTAGTTCCTGCTAGAAACACTCTACGATTTAGATCACTCTAGTTTTTTAATCAAAATGCCATGCAGTACCAACTCAAATGTCTTACAGAAGTCTATGTATATCATATCAACATTGTTACCTTTATAAACGAATCTCAGAAAATATAAAATTAGTTTGACAAGATCTAGTTTCTGTAAACACATGTTGATTGGCATTAATTATTCTACCCTTCTTTTATTCTTTACTAATCAAACCTCTTATCAGCTATTCCACAATTTTGCTTGGGAACAATTGTCACGCTGACAGGCCTGTAATTACTTGATCATTTTTTTAATCTTTTTTAAATACTGGCACTATATTAACTTTCTTCCAGTCCTCTGGAACTTTCCCAGTGTTCCCACATTTATTAAAAAGCAACATTAACAGCCAAGAGAGCTCCTTGGACAGCTCTTTTAAAACTGTTGGATTCAACTTATCCAGACCCACTGATTAAAAATATCTAACTTTAGTATCCACCATAGCAGCTGGTTAGCATCCTCCTTAGTTACTGTGAACTGGAAATATTTCATCATCATCATCATACAATATGAATATATCCTCCTTTATTGAACACTTGTCTTTTCTGCATTATTGTTGACAGTTCTGCCTTTTCCAGATAGTAGTGGAATACCATTATAAGTCTTAAAAACTCCTTCTTACTATCCTTAACTCTGCCACCCATGCATTTCTTCTTCTGAACTCTTGCTTCCTTTATGAATTTTCTACAATTTCTAGCCATTGGTTCACTTCAGTTGCAATCAACTTCCTGTAGTACTAATATGTTTTACTGAATAAGTATTTTTAGATGAGGGTTTTGGCCTCCAACACACTCCTCTTCACTCTCTAAACTAGGGACTACAGGAGTGTGCCATAGGAGTTGTCTACACCAGTTCTAAACTTGCTGTGGAAATGTGGACTCTTCGCATTACTAGGGGCTACTCTCTCTCCTATATGTGATACAAAGTTCAAAACACCCCCAGGAAGCACAAACAAATAATCACTGTTATTTTCCTGCATTACTAAGTAAGTGTCTCACTTGCAAGCTTGAAGATACTGGAACACTTGAAGGAAGATCTGTTTCCTCAGTTGTACTTGTATAGAGAGCAATGATATAGTTTCCCAGAAATTAAAAAAAATTAACCATTTGCAAGTATAGGGTCGTGGGATTGGTTCCAATTCCACAGCAAATTAGTTCATAAACTCAGAAAATAAACAAGTAGATTAATATAATAAAGCTCTAATCCTAAGAGTTTATAATAAAAAGGTGATAGAGTATGGGGGAAGTATTGCAATGTTACAATCTCTTGTAAGAGCCAATGGCTACAACACCTTTGATCCCTGCCTCTGTAACTAGCTTCAGGACTGCTCAAACAACAACAAAGCAATATACAATCTGGAAGGAGCCACTGGCAGACATAATGTATTTTATGTATCCGGTATTCAGTTTATATAGCAAAGCTGATGAGTGTAAAGATATCGCCTGACAAACTAGACATTATTCCAAGAGTTCTAGCAACAAAAAAGCTGACAATTGAAATGCTATGAAAGGGTCTATTAAATATTTTAGTATAAAATGCTTTTCCAGTCATATGTCCAATACTAACAAAAGCATTTTTCTTTCTTTCTATCTGGGTAGGATGATCCAGATTTTGTGACTGACAGAAGTTTGTATCTGTAGGAGTATTCAAGCATAAAATTGTTGTCCATGCAATCCCAATCAAATGCAGCTGGGTCCTCAGAAAGCACATGGTGTCCATATGATGAAAATCTTAGTTGCAACATATATAGATGCAATTAAAAAAAGGATTTTATTGCACATTAATGATCAATTGATGTACATATAAATTGTAATTTTATGTTACCATTTGACTACACTGAAAAAGAAAGAAAAGTACTTCTACACACAAATCAAAAGAGAATCTATTGTTTCTCAAATTACCATTAAACTCAAATGCAAAAATGACACTAACATCTGTGGAATGCTGATAACATTTTGTACTGCAATTAATTATGGATGGTCTAAAGTATGGAAGAGTCAAAGCATAGGTAATTTAAAGTCAAGGATGTTGAGGTTTGAACAAATATGGCTAGTTTGGGTCATTATACTGAATTTTCCAAGAATGTAATCAAGAAGCTATATAATTGTTCATCCATAATCTGTAATTCTCTGACACGTAATGATAGCATCTATGAAACAGTGTGCCATTTGCTCTGTTGGTGCAAGGCTATATCTAAAGCTTTTACTTTGAAAATAACATTTAAAAAGGCAGCCACCTAATGTGGGATTTTCAAAGCTGCCTAGGAGGTTGAGATGCCCAGTCCCATTAAAATTAATGAGAATTGGGCATCCATGTCCCCTAGCTCAATCTAAATCTCTCACCTTTAATGTATAAATTACCAAGAAATTATACAGAAAGACTCACATCTTATTCCAAGCATACAGCTATGGTTTCCCCTGTCTAAAATATGTGAATCAATGAGGTAATGTGAACCAGAAATGCCTGAAAGATTCAGACTTCAAAATCATCAGCTGTATGTTGATCTGTACCAACATATGGACTTTTGAAGGAAGAGAAATATGTAGCAGTGATCTCTACAAGCCTGGACACAGCATGCAGTCCATTAATGCTGATCTGCCTTAAATGACTGAAAGAGTACTTAGACATTATATGTTAAAATCACAGCACGCTTCATGATACAACAAAGTATGGTGAAACAAAGTATTGCTAATTTATATAACCATGTACTGCACTGTACTGTCTTTTGGGAATTAGAATATTAAAGAGTTTTATCTATTTGTAGGTGTATTCACAGTCTATAATATTTTGGCAAATGTTATACTTGAATTGTACAATAAACTGCTCTGAATCCAATAGTAAATTTCAGTTAGTATAAAATACTATTATGAATTTAAGATATATTAAACATTCGTATCATCATTACACGTATTAGGACTGCTATAAATTCAATTTATGTTCTTTAGTTAAGAAAAAGATTACATAAAAAGCTGCTATGCTGCTCAATTGCTAAAAAATAGAGGAGTTGTCTATAACTACTTGTAAGACATCATGAAAAAATTAATATGTTTTCTTCTGGGTTTCTTATGAGAGGAAAATTTAGTATGATGGATCTTTGAACAATAGATTATATACTCTAATGTAAACAAATGAATGGTTACTAAAAAGTCCAATGTAAATTATACCAATGTCACTCAGAATAGAAATAATCCAATGATTCCAAATTTGAGGACTCTTTCATAAACTGTCAACCCTATCCACTATTGATATAAGTGGGAAACAGATGCTTGCAGTAAAAATGAAGTCACAGAGAAATGAGAGGGAGATAAAATGAGAGCAGCAACAAGAAGAAATTGGCTGTCCTTTTCTAATGGAAGCCCTTTTCCTGGCCAGGTCCTGAAGATGAATCACAAATGCAGCTCTGCATATATCTGGAATACACATGGATTTGACTTTTTCAGCCATAATATGAATGTATTAGACAAGGAGAGCTCACTCAGGGAATCTGAGGAAGGAGTAGCCAATCAGCATTATAAACATACCAGGGCAAACAACACAATGTCTATACTTCATTTTCTGAAATTTTCAAATGAACTCACGGTGATAGTGGTTGCACACCTTGTGACACGTTCTCGGGGCTCCCAAAACTATGGGTGACATGATTACCTCTCTGCCTTAGGAAAAGAACACCTGTACATATATCTCACAATGTTTACGGTGATCAGTATGATACAAGCTCTCATTCGATACTTTATACAACATTCTTCACCAATGAATACTAGGACAACAATGTGTTAAGTGTAGTGAATACATCAGGCTTGATCGGATTTGTTGTTTCACATCAATAAAACCTTTTGCCAGCTGGCACAAAAGGCCCTTAGGATTATACATCTATTATATTTGCTGTCCATGAACTTTCATCTGACTAAGTTTCTCTCACACAAACAGTTGTGGATGGTCAGTTTTAAGTTTGCATACTTTGCAAGCTTGCAATTCAAACTAGAAAGAGGATTCTGCAATTCACACAGACAAAGACTTAGCTGCAGACTTTACAGGTAGAACTCTACACTGCTAATTACTTTGTGTGACTGTGATGAGAAATAGTTGAAATTTATAGTCTGCAACTAATCAATACATTCTTCAATAGTCTAATTTTACTAGGAATGATGTTTTGGTCTTAAAATGTCTTATGTCTTAAAATGAAGAGGATTTACAATTTTTCAGCAATTCCTTAATCCTGTGCATCTCTTGCCAACTTCTCCTAAACTGTTTCCTCTCCCTCAGAAATTCATAGGCCATCCATTCTTATTAGAAAGGTTATGTTTATCCAATAAGAAACAGTACCAGCAGATATATGACCAATCATAGCTAACCAACATAGCTCAAATTTTGATATTCCAGCATCAAATACTGAAAGACCATCCACGGTTAAATAAAAATACTCAAATTTGTCAAGGACATTTGAACAACAAATCTGAGAAAACTGCAGTTTGGTCACAGACATTTTGTGAGCCGAAAAAGAAGCTAAACTCAGAAAATAAATTATGAATTGTTTGTTCAGCTTGAATTGTTACTTAATCATTGTCACTCTCTCCTTCACATACTATATAAATTAGAGGGACAACTGGATAATTTGAGAAGTTAACTAGTTTCACTTCTAGAAAAATGATTTTTTGCACTGGATGCAAGGTTACCCATTGCAACAGTGCCACCAGACAAACTGGATGTTGAGAA
>NC_133770.1:73102678-73107945 GCF_003597395.2 Chelonoidis abingdonii
GGGTTGGACTAGATGACCTTCTGAGGTCCCTTCCAACCCTGATATTCTATGATTCTATGATCCTCATCTCCTGTAGTGTGGACACAAATTTCACACCAGGCATAAGCTAAGTAGTCATTGACTGGGGTTAGGAATGGTTTGCTGCTGATACTTAGATGTTTAGTTACCGTTTATTCAATACACAGCCAGAGTACATTCATCTGTACACAAAAAAAAGCCCAGCATACCTGTCTATTTTTTGTTAAATGTTAACATTGATAGATATTCCCGGTATAATCAGAGATTTCACTAGATTTAATAAAATCACCAGCAACAACATGCCATGGGCAGTGTAAAGATGTTTACTCTATGTCAAGGTAGCGCCCCGTTAAATAGAGAGCTGATGGTTATAGTCCTGCATAATGCTCCATTAAACAAGAGCTCCATAAGGTTTTGACATCTCTCCTTTGCAGGTTTTCCTGTGGAGCGGTTGAGACATTCCCCTAAATTCTTGTTTCTCTTGCTATTAGGCTGGGATCTCCAGTGCACCCAGTTCCCAAAGACATTTCATGGAATTTGGGTTCTCTTCGGGTGCCCTTGAAAAATCATGGCCTAAATTACCTAGGTCAATTGCCAGTCAACTGGTGTGAAAATTACAGGGTCAGTGGCTCTTTGGATCTCTTTTGACTTCAGAATTTCTTCAGAGAGATATTAAGATAGCGATATTTCCATGGTGATGAGACATGAGTGTTTAGTGGTTGGGGATCAGCTAGGGGAAGAGGTGACGGTGGGCATCAGGACTCATGGGTGTCATCCCTAACTTTGAGAAGGGAGTGGGATCTAGGGTTCAAGCAGACTACCTGGATTCCTTTCCCTAGTTTGACAGGCTCTAGCAGGCTAGCACAATGGGGCCTGGGAATCAGGACTCCTGGTTCTATTCCCAGCTCTGACAGGGAATATCAGGGTCTCTCACCCTATTCTGAACTTCCTCAGGCAGATTGAAGATGCAGGGATTTTAGTCGCATTGAGTGGTGTTATCTTGTGGGCAGCAGGGCTGGCTCCAGGGGTTTTGCCGCCTCAAGCAGCAAAGAAAAAAAAAACCTGCGATCGCGATCTGCGGCAATTCAGCGGGAGATCCTTTGCTCCGAGTGGGAGTGAGGAAACCCTCCGCCGAACTGCCGCCAAATATCTGAACTTGCCGCCCCGCTCCAGAGTGGCCACCCGAAGCACCTGCTTGCTAAGTTGGTTCCTGGAGCCGGCCCTGTGGGCTAGGCAGGGTGATTTGGGGTAAGCGTCTTTGCTGAGCGTCAGTTTCCCCTTCGGCAACAATGACAGCAACCTGCCTTTGTAAAGTGCTTTGAGATCTCAGGGTGGAAAGCACAATAGACAAGACAAGTACTAATTCAGATTTTAAAAATCTCATTTGCTCAAGTCTCTTTGATGACAGAGGATCTAGACTTTTAAAGAGTTACAACCCAGGCAGGTTCCCTGCTATTTTACCTTTCTAAAGTACTCTCTTTGTCTTACAGCCATTGACAAATTAGCTGACCGAAAAACCATCTCCCAAGAAAGCTGAACCGGCTCTGACCCGTCGGTCCTTCTGCCCCTGGAAATTTTCTCTCTGTCTCCCCTCCTGCTGGAGCAAGGCCACCAGAATTTCAGGTAAGGAATGAGACTCTTTAAAATCAACTCCCGCGGTAATGACTGATCCATGTGTATCGGAGTCACATCCCATGGCAAAAGGGACATGCATGTTCCTTGGGAAGGTGTGGGATCTGCTCCATCAGCTATTTAATTATTTATACAAAGTGGAATGACTTCAGCAGGAGTGATTGAGGGAGTCCGGCCCCAGAACCTCCCGCTGTTCAGCAGTTAGTGGGCACTTTCCACTTCACGGTGGGGATAGCCAATCCCTTACAGAACTCTTCATCAATGACATCTGTGCAGGCACTTTTGTCAAACAAACTTGACACCTCATCCAAGAATGAAATCAGGTTTGTTTGGCAGGCCCTATTTTCGAGATGTAATGATAAAAAAAAACATGGGGAAACCAAACTCCATATTCCCCAAATGGGACCTGGTTAAATGCCATTTATCTGCATTGACCCCCTAGCTACATTGTGCCCCATTTTTCCATGTTGATTGCTGTTAATTATAGCCTCATAATTTACTTCTTTATCAGCTCACTCCTGTAGCACTTTTCCCATTATTTTTCCCAGGACTGATGTCAGACCAACCAACCCCCATATACCTGGATCTGAACTTTTTGAATACCGGCATAACATTAGCACCAGTCCAATCTTCTGGAATTTCCCTGGTATTCCAAACTTTGTTTCAAAATAATATGAGAGGACCAGACATCTCATCAGCCAACTCTTTTAGTACTCTTTGGTTCAAATTATCCAAGCCAGCAGATTTAAAAAATGTGTATTCCTTAGTAGATGTCGTACAACATCCTTCTTGGTTACTCATGGGCTGGAAAGTACTTCATCATCCTTCATCATCATCGAATACTGTGTACAGATGTGGTCTCCTCACCTCAGAGAAGATATTCTAGAACTAGAAAAGGTTCAGAAAAGGGCAACTAAAATGATTAGGGGTTTGGAGAGGGTCCCATACAAGGAAAGATTAAGAGGTAGGCTCTTCAGCTTGAGAGAGGACACTAAGGAGGGGAATATGAAGAGTATATAAATCATGAGTGATGGAGAAAGTGGATAAGGAAGGTTATTTACTTATCTCATAATATACAAGAATAGGGATCACCAAATGAAATGAATAGGTAGCAGGTTTAAAACAAAATAAAGGAAGTTCTCTTCACAGCGCACAGTCAACTTTGGAATCTTACTGAGGAGGTTGTGAAGGCTGGACTATACAATGTTAAAGGAACTGGATAAATTCATATGTGGCTAAGTCCATAAATGACTATTAGCAGGAAGGAAAGAATGGTGTCCCTGGCCTCTGCTCATCAAGGATGAGATGGAGGGCAGAAGAGAGATCACTTGATCAATTGCCTGTTAGTCTTCCCTCTGTGGGCACTGTGGCATGGCACTGTCGGTAGACAGATCATCTGGGTTAGATGGACTTTGGCTGAACCCGGTAAGCTGTTCTTATGTGATAGAATATACCATCCTGCTTCTTTCCAAATACAGAGCAGGAATATTTACTTTCTGCATCATTATTAACAATTTTACCATCTCATGTAGGAATGGGCTATACTTTGCTAGGATTTCTTTTGGTCCTTAAAAAGCTTTCTTTATTCTCCTGATTCCTGCAGCCTGGGAGATTTGCTTGATGTCTTTAGCTTCCTATTAAATTTCCTGCAATTCAAAATGTCTAATTTATATTGGTTGCTATTTATTTTGCCTTTTATATATTGTTTTTTAAATTTTTTTATTTTCCTTTACTTCAACACTGAACCAGGATGGGCTTTTAGAATCATAATCTTATGCCATCTGTACAGTCTTTTAAAGAACTCCCAATTTATTCACATTTTTCTGTCTACATTTTTCTCTCAATAGATTCCATAGAATCATAGGACTGGAAGGGATCTCGAGAGGACAACTAGTCTAGCCCCCTGAACTCATGGCAGGACAAAGTATTATCTAGACCACAATTTTGCTCACAATTTTCCTGTGTTCAGAAATTACTCCTTTTGAAGCACCATGTGTAATATTACTGGTTGGGACTGTCCTCTGTTTGCTGATTTTGAATACAATCATGTCATGATTCCCAGTCTCTACACAACCACCAACTTTCAATCTAGTAATTAGTCCACCTTTATCCAGCCTAATGAATTCCAAAATCAATTTACGCATGCTGGGTGCAATAGTTTTTGTATTAAAATATCATCATTTATAATTTTGAGAAATTCCAATGATGTTTAACTGGCTGCACAAGACCTCCCATGTACAACTCCCTGCTCAAAGTGCCCCATAACGACACAGTTTTTCCTTCCACATAATTATGAGTAGGTGTTCAAAGAGGAACTGGTCCTGTTCTCTGATTTGATTTAGTGCTCTGTAACAGACTCCAACAATACCTCTGCCTCGCTTTGTTAGTTAGTGGGTTGGTCTTGAATTCAAGATTCTGTGGTTCTGAATTATCAATACCTCAAAAACAAATAATAGTGTCTTTAATGTGGAGTGACACCCCTTATGCCTTTTTCCTCTACTCATTACTTCCCGAACAGTTTATAACCAGTGATTGTAACATTCTATTCTTGTAAATCATTCCACCAATAATGCCAATTACATCAAATTGCTTCTCAACTATGAGAATTTCCTGCTTCTCTCACTTATTGCCCGGACTCCTAGAAAATTGTAATATTAAAATAAATTCTGAGTAAGCCACTCAGGGTTGTGCCCATTGACTGCAACAGGAGGAAGGCGTGAGTAAAATCCTTTGAACTTATCTCTTTATTTCTCCTCACGTACCCCTCCAGGTCCCTCAGACTCGATTGCACAGGCCCAATGGAGCAGCTGTGGAGAAACCAGACTCCAGTGGGGGAGTTCCTCCTGGCAGGCCTTTCCCCGACTCCACAGTCCCAGGCCGCCTTGTTTGCTGTGTTCCTCTTGGTCTATGTCTCCCCGCTGGTGGGTAATACCCTCATCATGGCGACGGTCAGCTCTGACCCCTGCCTCTGCACTCCAATGTATTTCCTGCTGGGCAACCTCTCCTTCCTGGACCTGTGCTACTCCACCGTCACTGCCCCCAAGATGCTGTTGGACTTCCTGTCTGACAGAAGGAGTATTTCCTACCAGGCCTGCATGGCCCAGCTCTTCTTTCTGCACTTTGTGGGGGCGGCCGAGATGTTCCTGCTCACTGTTATGGCCTACGACCGCTACGTGGCCATCTGCAAGCCCCTCCACTACCATAGCATTATGAACCGGACCCTAGGCAGCTGGATGGTGGCGGCTTCCTCCACTCCATGGTCCAGACCATCCTCACCATGCAGCTGCCCTTCTGCGGGCCCAACTGGGTGGACAACTTCTTCTGCGATGTCCCACCAGTGATCAAGCTGGCCTGCACCGACACCTACGTAGTGGAGCTGCTCATGGTCTCCAACAGTGGGCTGATCTCTACCAGCTGCTTCATTATCCTGGTAGCCTCCTACACCACCATCTTGGTGAGGATTCGCTCCCCTGAAGTGTGGCGCAAGGGGCTATCCACCTGTGCCTCACACCTGACTGTGGTGACCTTATTCTTCAGGCCCTGCATCTTCATCTATGCCCAGCCCTTCTCCATCTTCTCAGTGGACAAGCTGGTCTCAGTCCTGTACAACATCATCA
>NC_133770.1:73107970-73117896 GCF_003597395.2 Chelonoidis abingdonii
ATTCTATTCAATATCAGAAAACAGAGGACAGTCCCAACGTAATATTACACATGGTGCTTCAAAAGGAGTAATTTCTGAACACAGGAAAATTGTGAGCAAAATTGTGGTCTAGATATAACTTTGTCCTGCCATGAGTTCAGGGGGCTAGACTAGTTGTCCTCTCGAGATCCTTCCAGTCTATGATTCTATGATTCTATGAAACTGATTGGAGGAAAAATGTAGACAGAAAAATGTGAATGAAAATTGGGAGTTCTTTAAGAAGAGTTTATCAGATGGCCATAAGATTATGATTCTAAAAGCCCATCCTGGTTCAATGTTGAAGTAAAGATAAAATTTTAAAAAAAAGCAATATAAAAGGCAAAATAGATACAACCAATATAAATTAGACATTATGAATTGCAGGAAATTATAAGGGAAGCTAAAGACATCAAGCAACTTCTCACGCAGGTGGAGGATCAGGAGAATAAAAGAAGCTTTTAAGGACCAAAAGAAATCCTAGCAAAGTATAGCATTCCTACATGGAGATGGTAAAATTGTTAATAATATGATGCAGAAAAGTAAATATTCCTGCTCTGTATTTGGAAAAGAAGCAGGATGGTATATTCTATCACAATAGAATAAGAACGCTTACGGGTTCAGACCAAAGGTCCATCTACCCAGTATCTGTCTACCGACAGTGGCCAATGCCACATGCCCCAGAGGAGTGAGCTAACAGACAATGATCAAGTGATCTCTCTTCTGCCATCCATCTCCATCCTCTGATGAGCAGAGGCTAGGACACCATTCTCCTTTTTCTGGCTAATAGCATTTATGACTTAGCCACAATGAATTTATCCAGTTCCCTTTTAAACATTGTATAATCCCAGCCTTCACAACCTCCTCAGGTAAGAGTTCCACAAGTTGACTGTGCGCTGTGAGAAGAACTTCTTCTTTTATTTGTTTTAAACCTGCCACTATTCATTTCATTTGGTGATCCCTATTCTTGTATTATGAGAATAAGTAAATAACTTTTCTTATCCACTTTCTCCACATCACTCATGATTTTATATACCTCTATCATATCCCCCCTTAGTGTCCTCTTTTCCAAGCTGAAGAGGCCTAGCCTTTTATTCTTTCCTCATGGGACCCTCCAAACCCCTAATCATTTTAGTTGCCCTTTTCTGAACTTTTCTAGTGCTAGAATATCTTTTTTGAGGTGAGGAGACCACATCTGTACACAGTATTCGATGATGATGAAGGATGATGAACTTTCCAGCCCATGAGTAACAAGAAGGAGTTATACGACATCTACTAGGAATACACATATTTTTTAAATCTGCAGGCTGGATAATTTGAACCTAGAGTACTAAAGAGTTGGCTGATGAGATGTCTGGTCCTCTCATGTTATTTTGAAAAAAGTTTGGAATACCAGGGAAATTCCAGAAGACTGGACTAGTGCTAATGTTATGCTGGTATTTCAAAAAGTGCAGATCCAGGTATATGATTGGTTGGTTGACATCATCTGGGAAAATAATGGGAAAGTGCTACAGGAGTCGCTGATAAAAAAGTAAATATGAGGCATAAATAACACAGCAGTCAACACTGGAAAAATGGGGAGCATGTAGCTGGGGTCAGCAGATAAAATGCATTTACCCTTCCCTTTGGGGAATATGGATGTTTGGTTTCCCACGTATTTTTTATCACTACACCTCTGAAAATAGGGCCTGCCAAATGACCTGATTTCATTCTTGGATGAGGTGTCAAGTTTGTATTGACAAAAGTGCCGTGCAAGATGTAATTGAGAAGAGTTCTGTAAGGGATGGCTATCCCCACCCTGAAGTGGAAAGCGCCCACTAACTGCTTAACGCGGAGATTCTGGGGCCGGACCCCCCTCAATCACTCCTGCTGAAGTCATTCCACTTTGTATAATAATTAATAGCTGGTGGAGCAGATCCACACCTTCCCAGGAACATGCATGTCCCTTTTGCCATGGGATGTGACTCCATAACATGGATCAGTCATTACCGCGGGAGTTGATTTTAAAGAGTCTCATTACCTACTGAATACTGTGGGCCTGGTCACAGGAGGGAGACAGAAGAAAATTTAGTGCAGAAGGACGACGGGTCGAGCCGGTTCAGCTTTCTTGGGAGATGTTTTTCGGTCAGCCTAATTTGTTAATGGCTGTCAGACAAAGAGAGTGACTTTAGAAGGTAAAATAGCAGGGACTGCCTGGGTTGTAACTCTTTAAAAGTCTAGACCTCTGTATCAAAGGACTGAGCAAAATGAGATTTTTAAAATCTGAATTAGTACTTGTCTGTCTATTGTGCTTTCCACCCTGAGATATCAAGCACTTTACAAAGGCAGGTTGCTATCATTGTTGCCGAAGGGAAACTGACGTCAGCGAAGAACGTTACCCAAATACCTTGCCTAGCCCACAGGCCGGCTCCAGGCACCAGCTTAGAAGCAGTGGCTTGGGTGGCCACTCGGAGCGAGGCGGCAAGTTTCAGTCATATTGGGCATTAGGGTTCCTCACTCCACCTCGAGCAAAGGACTCCCGCTGAATTGGCCGCAGATGGTGATCGAGGTTTTTTTTTTCTTTGCTGTGGTGCGGCAAAACCCCTGGAGCGCCCTGCTAGCCACATAGATAACACCACTCAATGCGACTAAAATCCTCTGCATCTTCAATCTTGCCTGAAGGAAATGTTCTACATGTCATGATCCCCAGTCTCTACACAACCACCAACTTTCAATCTAGTAATTAGTCCACCTTTATCCAGCCTAATGAATTCCAAAATCAATTTACCCCATGCTGGGTGCAATAGTTTTTGTATTAGAAAATCATCATTTATAATTTTGAGAAATTCCAATGATGTTTAACTGGCTGCACAAGACCTCCCATGTACAACTCCCTGCTCAAAGTCCCCTATAACGACACAGTTTTTCCTTCCACATAATTATGCGCAGGTATTCAAAGAGGAACTTGTCCTGTTCTCTGAGTTGATTTAGTGCTCTGTAACAGACTCCAACAATACCCCTGCCTCGCTTTGTTAGTTAGTGGGTTGATCCTGAATTCAAGATTCTGTGGTTCTGAATTATCAATACCTCAAAAACAAATAATAGTGTCTTTAATGTGGAGTGACACCCCTTACGCCTCTTTCCCCTACTCATTACTTCCTGAACAGTTTATAGACAGTGATTGTAACATTCTATTCTTGTAAATCATTCCACCAATAATGCCAATTACATCAAATTGCTTCTCAACTATGAGAATTTCCTGTTCCTCTCACTTATTGCCCAGACTCCTAGAAAATTGAAATATTCAAATAAAGTCTGAGGAAGCCACTCAGGATTGTGCCCATTGACTGCAACAGGAGGAAGGCGTGAGTAAAATCCTTTGAATTTATCTCTTTATTTCTCCTCACGTTCCCCTCCAGGTCCCTCAGACTTGATTACACAGGCCCAATGGAGCAGCTGTGGAGAAACCAGACTCCAGTGGGGGAGTTCCTCCTGGCAGCCGTTTCCCCAACTCCACAGTCCCAGGCCGCCTTGTTTGTTGTGTTCCTCTTGGTCTATGTCTCCCCGCTGGTGGGTAATACCCTCATCATGGCGACGGTCAGCTCTGACCCCTGCCTCTGCACTCCCATGTATTTCCTGCTGGGCAACCTCTCCTTCCTGGACCTGTGCTACTCCACCGTCACTGCCCCCAAGATGCTGTTGGACTTCCTGTCTGAGAGAAGGAGTATTTCCTACCAGGCCTGCATGGCCCAGCTCTTCTTTCTGCACTTTGTGGGGGCGGCCGAGATGTTCCTGCTCACTGTTATGGCCTACGACCGCTACGTGGCCATCTGCAAGCCCCTCCACTACCATAGCATTATGAACCGGACCCTAGGCAGCTGGATGGTGGCGGCTTCCTCCACTCCATGGTCCAGACCATCCTCACCATGCAGCTGCCCTTCTGCGGGCCCAACTGGGTGGACAACTTCTTCTGCGATGTCCCACCAGTGATCAAGCTGGCCTGCACCGACACCTACGTAGTGGAGCTGCTCATGGTCTCCAACAGTGGGCTGATCTCTACCAGCTGCTTCATTATCCTGGTAGCCTCCTACACCACCATCTTGGTGAGGATTCGCTCCCCTGAAGTGTGGCGCAAGGGGCTATCCACCTGTGCCTCACACCTGACTGTGGTGACCTTATTCTTCAGGCCCTGCATCTTCATCTATGCCCAGCCCTTCTCCATCTTCTCAGTGGACAAGCTGGTCTCAGTCCTGTACAACATCATCATCCCCATGCTGAACCCCTTGATCTACACACTCAGGAACAAAGAGGTGAAGTCAGCCAGGAGGAGACTGAGGACAAAGGGCATTACTTCCAGGGGAAGGTAACAGTCTGAGATGCAGGGAGAGCTGATAATCAGGCAGCTGTCTTGTGGAGATATAGATCAGCCAAGGCAGCCATCTTGGGGAGATATGGATCAGGCAAGGCAGCCATCTTTGGGATATATGGGCTGGGCAAGGCAGGGGAGCCATAGAAGCCAGGAGTTCTGCCTCCCAGCCCCATCCCAGCTCTAACCCACTAAACCCCACTCCTCTCCCAGAGCTGGGGATAGAACCCAGGAATCCTGGTTCTCAGCCCCTCACCTCCACTCTTTCCAACAGACCCCAACTCCCTTACAAAGGGAACGTCGTTAGCGGTTATTAGATGACTCTGTAATATGCAGCCTGCATTAACCAACCCCATGTCCTGCAGGACAAAGAGGCCTACAACACTTAAGTCCCAGCCCTCCCTGCTGAGGGACCTGGGATTAGAACTTGAGATCTTCTTCTCCACATGCCCACTGAGTTAAAGGAGATCCCCTAGCTGCTGTACTATCATGTTGCTGATATCGCCATACTGCCACTAGGGGGCGACATTGCCCTAAGATGGTACATTGCAACTGGCCAATGTGATCCTGGGATGGATTTTGGCAGCAAACTCTGGACCCGATGTGCCTTGTCAGCCCTTACTCCTCAGGGGAATGCCACTGGCTGTTTTCACAATTCAGCTCTGTCCCCTAGGGTATTAATTACAGATAATGGTTCCCCACCATCTGGGACATCATTAGGAGCTGATGCACCCAGCGAGAAATTGCCACTGGTTTCTGGGGAAACTTTCAGCAAATAACAGGATGTTTGTCCTCCAAGAGGTAGCCTCCTTGGAAACTCTCACAGCTGGGGAATGCCAGATAAAGAAACTGAGGCACAGAATTTCCTAGATGCATAGATGATAAGGCCCAGGAAGGATCATTATTATCATCAAGTCTCATCTCCTGATGATCACATCCAATGACTCATTGCAGTTTATCTGGAGCAAACTTCTTGGAAAGAGGTGCCCCATCTCCATGGAAAATCTCCAAGAGATGGAGAATCCATCATGTCCCCAGGTCAATTGGTCCCCTGGTTCATTGTTAAAGATTTGAAACTTATTTCCAGCATGGACTTTGCTGACTCCAGCTCCCAGCCATTGGATCTCCAGGCCATAGATCATTCCCGTAGCTCTTCTCTCTTTCAATGGTACAGAGAAGGTCTAGCAACGCCATCATTAGTAAGAAGCAATTTTCCAAAGGGCCCTAAAATCCACTTGCCTATTTGGATTGTCTTGGAAATTGCCATGTTTTTTCAGGATCTCTCATCTAATTAGGGGTGCAAATTGGGGGAGCATTTGGTCAAAGGATCTCAGAGATAGAGCACCTGCAAAAAAGAACCTGCCAGTCAAATTTCTCCCATTTTTCTTTTTTGTGCACACTCACATCTGGACCCATGGCAAATATCTGCAGCAAAATGATCTCAGCCAGTTGGATTGGACCTCAGCAGACACCCAGTTCTGCACTGAGACAGCAATAGTGCCCAGGCAGGACGAGCCTTAGGGAAAATGGTGCCCTGTGCAAACTTGTGCTTTGGCACCCCAGACCCTCACTGCCTCCCTGGGCTCTCCCCCACCCCCTATCACCCCTAGGCCCCACTGCCTTCCCTCCATTGCCCCAAGAACCCATCAGTGGTCTTGCACCCCTGGCTCACCCCACTCCTTACCTCTTGGCCACAGAGCCCTCCTGACCATGTCGCCCACCCATGAGACTGGCCCCGAGCCCTCTGGCTGTCTGAACTGGTTGTGGGGCTTTTGCCAGTGCAGTGGGCTGCATTTTCTCCTGGGCCGCTGCCTGCCATGCTGCACTGGGGACAGAGCTCACTTGCCGGATGGCAGAAAGGAGGAATGGCTCAGGCTGGGGAGAGTCACAGAGAGTGAAGGGGTAGAGCCCACCATCCTGCAGAGTGCAGAAGTGGGACTAGGAGCTGGAAAGGGAAACCAGGTGGGGTGGCAAGCAGGGGGCATCTTCTCGGGAACAAGGAGGTGGGTACTGCTGCTGTGCCAGGCCACACCCAGGAGGCAGCAAAGGGGAGCCAGAGCCCCCTATCTCTTGGCCACAGTGCAACCCACAGAGCCCTAGGCAGTTACCCATGTTGCCCAGCCCTATACCCAGGTTGCCACTGGTGGGTCTGCACAAAAGCAAGTGAATCCTGCTGCTGCTGAGCCACTTGGCACTCCAGCCCTGACATGCTTCACAGACTAGGCCAAACCCACAAAAGGCTAGATGGGGCCACAGTTAAAGCACTTGCCATAGACACAGGAGCTCTGGGTTCAAATCCGCACTCTGATCCAGTGCATAGTTGAATCTGGGGCTCCCACATTCTAGGTGAGAGTCCTAACCACTGGGGCTCTTGGGCATTCTAGGGTGGGCTTCTCTCCTGGTGAAGCCGTTGAAGGTCTCATTTGTGCAACAGCAGCGTTCCTAAATGTTGAGTGTTGCAACACTCAACCTAAATCCCTCCCTGGACTCCAATTCCAATAGCTCCAGGGAAGCTGGATGGTGACCACAAGCCAAGGCAAAAGTTCAGAGCCAGAGGCTGGGCATTTCCAAGGATCTAGAGGGAGCCGGGATGATAAATCCCACTGCAATTCACAGAGACTTTAGAGACACCACAGCCAAAGGCAGAAAGTGCTTCTGAACCTTGGAAGATGTGAAGATTCTCATGTCCCCCAACCCCAAAGAAATTATTATATCCCTCGACCAGAGAACACACCCCTCAGATTGCTACGGGCTGCCTCTGTTCGGAGCTGTATCGACAGAAGTATCTGTTCAGTATTAACAAGATGATCAAAGAGATTGCAACCCAGCCAGGTGAAACACGCCAAGGTGGGAAGATCAGACCCAGGGTGCTGCAGAAGATCCCAAGCACTTCCAGCTGGAATCAGGTTTTCAGATCCTTAGTGACTTTGTCAATTTCACCGGATGGGTCTCGTTGCAAAACTACACAGCCCTCAGCAGCGAAGGAGATCAGCAGGGCGGCTTTAAGCTGATTCCCCGATTTCCCCAGAATTGGGCTCCGCGCCGAAGAGGGCCCCAGCCACGCCTAAGGGGCCCCTCCGGGGGTCTTCAGCAGCATTTCGCGGTGGGGGATCCACTCCGGGGGTCTTTGGGAGCATTTCAGTGGTGAGAGATCCTTCAGTGCCATGGAAAACCTGGAGCAGATGCCCCGCCCCAAAGTGCTGCCAAAAGCCCCAGACCACCACGCGAGTATTCCATCGGGCCCCGTGGGTCATAAAGCGGCCCTGGAGATCAGCCATGAAATGAGAACAGAAGAACGGCCATTCTGGTCAGACAAAGGTCCAGCCCAGTATCCTGTCTTCCTCTGGACTCTTCCAATTCTCCATATCTTTCTTAAGATTTGGTCCCAAAACTGGACACAGTAGTCCCAGCAGAGTAGAGCAGGACAATGACCTCCCACGTCTTACAGATGATGTTCCTGTTAATACACCCCGATAATATTAGCCTTTTAAAGTTGCATCACGTTTTTGACTCATATTCAGTTTTGATCCAGGATAACCCATGGCTCCCTTACAGCAATGCCACCACCTAGCCAGTTTATTCCCCATTTTTGTAGTCATGCATTTGATTTTACCATCTTACGTGCACTAATTTGCACTTTTCTTCACTGAATTTCCCTCAGTGATTTCAGAGCAGTTCTCCAATTGCTCAGACAATGTGAATTCTAATCCTGTCCCTCAAAGCCCTGGTAACCCCTAACAGCCTGGACATCCACAGATTTTATAAGCATCTTCTCCGCTTCTCATCTGAGGTGTTATGAAACGACTGAATAGTTCCGACCTTGTAAATCCCGGAGGGTCCCTTGACTTGTCCTCTCTGTTGACGGTGCAGCATTGATAACTGCTCTTTAATACCATTGTGCACTGGAATTCATCCAGATGTATTTCCCTATTTATTTTTATACTATCATGGGAAACGAGGGCCAGATGGGACAAGACATGGGGGGCTGCATATCATGGCTTGAGGGACGATTCTGCTCTGGAGGAGATGGATAGGGGGTAGAACTAATGTGCTGGGGTGTATGGATCTGTAATTTCTTTCTACAGCTTTTAGCCAGTTTTTCTCCTTCTCTCTCCTGTTTCTAGTCCCCTTAAACAGTACAGCCTTCTCCTCCCACCCTAACCACTTGTCCCAGTGCCCATTAACAGTACAGTCGACCCTTCCCCACCCCCAGCTTCCTGCTGCCCGCTAGTGCCCATTAACAGTAATGCCACCCCTTCCCCACACCCACCCCTGCGCCCCCAGTGCCCATTATACAGCAACCGCCCCTTCCCCACCCCCCACCTCTGCTGCCCCTGTGCCCATTATACAGTAACCAGCCGCCTTCCCGCCCCACCCTCTGCTGCCCCCTAGTGCCCATTATAAGCACAGCCCCCTTCCCCCCCACCCTCTGCCTCCTAGTGCCATTATACAGCACAGCCCCCCTTCCCCACCCGCACCCTCCTGCTGCCCCTAGTGCCCATTTACAGTCCAGCCACCCCTTCTCCGCCCCACCCTCTGCTGCCCCCTAGTGCCCATTATACAGCACAGCCGCCCCTTCCCACCCCCACCCCTGCGCCCCCTGTGCCCATTATACAGTAACAGCACCCTTCCCCACCACCTCTGCTGCCCTCACTAGTGCCCATTATACAGTAATAGCGCCCCTTCCCCACCCCACCTGCTCTGCTGCTCCTAGTGCCCATTATACAGTACAGCCGACCCTTCCCCACCCCACTCTCTGCTCCCCTAGTGCCCTATTACACAGATAGCACCCCTTCCCCCCTCACCTCTGCTGCCCCTAGTGCCCATTAACAGTATAGCCACCTCTTCACACCCATACCCCCTGGCTGCCCGCAGAGGATGAGGGGTGCAGTAGGGTGGCTAGGCTGTATAACAGGACTCGAGACAGGACAATGAATTTGTTGCAAAAAAAGGAGACTGCATAATTCCTCCCCACTCATCCCGAAATTCAATTATCCAGACAGCACATCCCCCAGGATGGTGGCTTGGGCCACCCACCCCATCCTCCAGGGCACTGTCATCCTTGTCAGCGCCAGGTTCTGTTCTCTCAGCTGAATGCCGAAGCTCCAAGGCTCAGCTGGTGTGTGTCTCTGGGTGTTTTCTTCCACCTCCCTCAGCCCTGGTTGATTTCTGCCACTCGCTTGTTCTGAGGTGAAAGCAATTCACCATTCTCTCGGAGCAGGGCCGAGGGGACCCCCCATGCTACAAATAGACCTGTTTTCCTCCAGGCCCTCCTCTTCCTCAGTGCTGATGTCGTGCCTCGTGTTATCATACAGGATGACTCTGACCAGCGAGTTGGTGGGCTGGCCCCTTCAGGGTCTCCTGTCAAGCTGGTTAAAGCTCTTGTCTAGAGATTTTTTCAGCTGAGTTTGACAAGTTAGCGTATGGAAAGACACGAGCTTCCGTTCCCATGAGGATCTCACCTCAAACATCTTCCCAACGTGTGGGCTGTGGTGTCTCCTGAGGGTACGGCGGCCTAGATCTAGCACCAGCCCGCCACCTCAGGAGCCCACACTCATATTTAGGC
>NC_133770.1:73121510-73187363 GCF_003597395.2 Chelonoidis abingdonii
TATATATATATATATATATATATATACACACACATACACACACACCCTATGGTTTATAGAATACTTTTTCTGCTCTCCTAAATAAACTTTTATTCTGCTTTTAGAAAAGTGTTCTGAATGTTGTACTTTAATAGGAATTTTGAGTATCTGGGCCTAAGTCCCCAAGGCATTTAGGCATTGAGATTCAATTGAAATCAATGGAAGATGTGTGTTTAAATACCCCGGAGGATGTGGGCCTAACTGTATAACATCCAGAAACAACATAAAAACTGTTGATCTCTGTGAGTTGAAGCTCTGTCAGTGACTGTCACATTTTCAATGGCCTATTTTGCTGTATTGATATCAGATGCTGGACACAACCACGAGTTATGTGTGGCCTACAACATATGGAGACAGAGGAAGATGAAGCGACATTCAAATTCTCTGATGGGTAGAACAAAGAATCTGACCCTATGCCTTCAGGACTTGATGTATAAGAATGTATTTATGCTGATCTATGCCTATATGTGTGGAAAATATGCATTTTTGTCACCTCTCAAACATTCCACAGATTCAGCAGAGGGAAGGAATCCTAAGTGCTGGTTTCCGTACCAGTGTAAATTTAGCATCACCAAAGTTCCAATACGTTGAGAGCAGGGCATCTTCCTTTCAAATTGTTGTGACTGCCAGTACATCCATGCATAGCCCTTTGCTGCTCCAAAGAATCACTCATTCACAGCAACTAGCTGAAGCCCCTATTGATTTTAAAAGTTATTCAAATAGGTTATGATATTAGTGACCTTCACAGAATGAGCAAAATGTTCCCAGATCTTCCTTTCCACCCTTAGTATGCAGTGCCACCATTTGTCCAAGATTTTAAGCTGTGTACCCTGTATGGCAAGATGCATAGTCACCATTATTTATTGCACTAAGACATGTTGACACCACTGCCTGACAAAATACTTTAGGGAAAAACAACATAAATTGCTGCTTCAGCTCCTGCATCAGGTTGTATATTATGTGGTCTTTTTCATAATCTTTATTGCATGGCATTGCAGGTTCCCTCGTGTAGGTGTTGCACAGGATAAGCAGAACCAGTGAACTGAAATCTTGACCAATGTGCTATTAGTGACATGTAATCCACCATTTAACCACTCTTGTATGTGATGCATTAGTGGTGATGTCAACATGACCCCTTCTCAGCTTACTTGAGATCATGCATTAATCTTCTGTGTACCGCTTCACAAAGTTGTAGAAAAAAACTATTGCCAAATGACCATGTGAGGAGGAACTAGTAATGGAGGTTACTCAAAACCATGGACTGTATAATAAATTAGTGTAACCATATGGAATAGCAACACATTCAGATCAGTGATGTGAATCTCAGTGTACATGCTTTTTATGGCCACCATTCTCAGAATACATATATGTGGTGCACAAGACACTCTTTACCTTTCAAAAAATATTTGTATTTGGAAGAGTTCTATGAATCCCGCGTGGGATGGAGGGCAACTGAAAAGAAAATTCATATAATCCTGCAGATAATGAGTCCAAATAGTCCTGCTTTTGCGAGGAAATGTCAGTCACTTGGCTACCCAAAATCTTTGTACTGTTTTTCTTTTGCTACTGCAGATGATGTTTTCTATACGAATTGTGTTTAAATAAGAAGGTTCAGTTATGCTCTCTATTACGCCAATAGAAATCCAGGGTGCAGAATTGGGCTCCAAATGTCCACAGGTGATCCTTCTTTTGGCTGATACATTTTAGGGGTGACAGAAGAGCAAGCTTGGTGAGTTTTTGTTTGCATCGTATCTCTAAATATCAACAGTTGGATAGGGTTTGTAATATTTCGTGAAAATAATTCTATCATTATGTTTGTGTTTTTTTTTCAGTTGATCTTAATGTATTTCCTGCTGCCTTGGTTTCTGGTTTGTTGGTATCATGTCAGCACCCCTCGAAACAGATTCTTCCTCCACAGAGGTACTTTAAAAATCAGATCTTTCAATTAGCATTTTCTCTTCTTCTTCCTTCTCCTTTCCAAGACCCCATGACCAATCCCTATTTTCACACTAATCTGATATTATCATAACAACGTGGTTCTCATTGTTGCAAACAGTTATACACACATAACTTCAGTTCTGTGAATAGCATGGCTGAACTCACTGGTACGTCTCACAAGAGTAAACTTACACAAATACTTAGGGGGTTGCGGGTTTGGGGCCATGGATAGGACTTTGGCATATCAGGGTAACGTAATTAAAATTACATCACTGGAATGGCCCCAGTGGCAAAGATAGTACAGAATGCTCAAACAACCACCAAATGCATACTGTTCACATAGGATATATACCTAATTTATAGAATGTCTCCAGCAAATTATAAATGAGATCTGAAAGTGAAAGGAACTTCTCCCCAGGCCAGTGTTTTCCAGTGCAGTTTTCTTTCTTGTATGCAGATATAACCACAGATTCAAAATACTGAGTTCAGATATACAGCAGATAATAAAACCTGTCAGGGACCTGACTGAAAGCCCCATAAAGTCTATGGAAAGAATAACACTGATTTTGATGTGCTTTGGATCATCCGCCGAACAAACGTCTGCCTCAGACAAACAAAACCAAACAATGCAGACAAAACTTTTTAACAATTGAAAGTTACAACTTTAAAATATTTCACTTTTGTCTTCCTCCCTTGTCTATTAGAAATCTGTCATGATCATGTATAAAGCAGTAAGTCAGTCCTTTGCACAAAACTCACTCTCAGCATATCAACAGAATATCCAGATCACTAACAAGTAAGAGAAACCCAGCATTTAAAACTATGGTTAAGTTTTAGTTTAGTTTTGAATTTTTTGTAACTATGTTTCAGTACTCCCCTTCCTTCCCCACACTGTTCCACAATTATTTATGCTTTCAGCGTCACTAAAAAATCGGCTACATTCAGTATGAGAAAAATCTCATGATGCAACAGGAAACCCTTTATAGGCACCCCTTGTGCCAAGTTCAGACATATGACAAGTCTGAAAAAAATCCACCTTTATTATAACATGATTTTCCACAATTATAACATGAATTTCCACATAACACACATACTGCCTTTACCATATGTCTTCTGGCAAAGACCTTACAAAAAGAATTAAATGCGTATTTATATGATACTTGTATATTTGTTGTAACTCTTTCACTTGTTTGGGCATTTCTATTTACAAAGCCACTGACACAGGAGAATTTGTTCCAGATGAGCAGCTCTCAGCAGCAACCCCAGAATATTATACATTATTTGCTCATCACACATTATTTTTTCCTGTTAGATTTTGTGTATGCATCTCACGAGTTGCATACAGTACGCACGTTGCAGAGAAATATAAGAGCAATTATTTCTTGTGAACAACTAAAACTATCTTCTTTAAACTTACATCCTTTTTTTGAAATTTCCAATACAGTAGCCTATATTTAAAATGCCAGGTTAATTGAATCCCATTGACTTCACCTGATACTTGCATGGGTTTTGTTTGCAAGGAAAAAACCTAGTCCCCAAGCAATAATTTAAATAATATTATTTCAGTATGATGACTCAGTTTAGCAGAATAATTGGTATCAATAACACTTACCTGTTTATGTGGAGTGGAGGTTACACAGCTATTACCTAGCTCAAAATCATGCACTTTAAATAATAATGCAATGCTTGAAATTTATGACAGTATGTCTTTTACCAACAATGCTTTTATCAGAGGCTTCAAGACACAATTAGTGCAATTTGCTGCATTGCTTGTAGTTAAAACAAATGTGCCATAGGTAATTATGTAGAGAGAGACATTGCATACAAACTACAAGATTTAGAGCAGTTTGTATTTAATAGTTCATTTGCCATAAATATTACCTGAGTCATATGTATGCATTCTAGCCTAAAAGAATGGCAAGCCTCTTTTCACAAAAGAGAAGTCAGTTACATGACTATTTTACTCTCACAAGTGTGTTGAAAAGAAGAACAAAATCAATATTACACAGAAAGATGGATCAAGCATGAATCAATGTGGCAAGCACATAACGAAACAGACATGGAGTTAAACAAGAAAAATAAAAAAAAACAACAACAAAGATTATCACTTAACCTGTTTTGTCAGAGCTGGTATTGATGGTATTGGTAGTGATGGAAGTGAAGGTAGTCTTTGCGCTGTCCTTGGTATTAACAGATTTCTGCTTATTTTTCATGGCTTCCAGTGCTTTGAGCTTCTTGGCATGTTTAGTGCCTTTGTAGTGGGCCGCAGCCTGGCTCTACAAAGGAGAACAAAATGAACCATGCAATCAGGCTCATTTCTAAACTGGCATTCTCTGTATTAGTACAAATACAGACTAGCTTTCAATAATGGGTACCATTCACAATACATAGCCAGTGACCAAATTCTGTGCAGAATGATGCTTAGGAAACAATGAAAATCATATTCAAACAACTCCAAAATGATAAATATTATGTAATACTATATTACTTTCAGATCAGTATAATAGAGCTTTACTTTACCACATGTAAAATAGATCCGCTTTTTCAGTTTTGCTATCAAGAGCTTTTTTCTATCACATAAAGATTCAAAGTTTCAAGGAGCAGGGAGGAAGATATGTTTTTCTTTTGACAAGTCTAGGGTTTATACACTTTTTATTACAAACCTTGCCACAGGTTTCTATAGGAGATGGTTTACATCTAACTTTGGAAGCAGGAACTTTTCAAATGGAAAGCAAGGACTCACTGTCCAGAAAACCCCATCACTTAAGAACTAACTGAATACAACACAGACGTGCAAATGTCTGGATTTTTAAAAAATTAGATCACTTCAGTCTACCTGCTACAAAGGTAGCCTGTGAAATTCAAGGTGAGAGGAACTTTTCAGTGTATGACTCTCCAACCAAGCCTAGTGTGTTGTCAGATGTGTTTTGTCTACTTGATGTTAGATCACGGTCAAATTTGTATATGTACTACAGGGATTTTCACACTACTCTAAAGAACCTTGAATCCCTATCATTTAAAGAGCTCATTGTGAGAACTCTTCTCTTCATTTATGCTACAGATTTTGGAAGGTATTTTAGTATAAAATATATCTTATTCAAAACATGGTGGAGCTCTGTGGATATTCTTCCTGAATAGTTTCTCTGGTTATTTACAGCTCTTCTGAATAAAAGGAACCAATCCTGCAGTTCATAAATGAATGGGATGCCTCAAGCTTTCTGCTACTGAATTTCAACTCTGATTGGTAGCAACTCGTTTTTTTGCTAACGGACAAGACTACTAATTCTTCAGGAAAGACCTCAAACTTTAGTTATTTTAGAGTCAAGAGCTAAGTATGTTCTATTGTAGAATTGCAACTTGTAGTGAAAACAGCGGGAATTCATTATGTATGCAACTGAGAGGATCAAAGCCATAACATGACTTAGTTATTCAATGTAAACCAATACTGCAGAGGTGGGAGGTTGCTGCATTATCTAGGATCTCTTAGAGTTTTATTTGAACATTATCTTGTGGCAAATTTTCTGGGGTGACGCCAGGAAATGCTAAGCTAATATTTATATTATACTGAGGTTTATTTATAGTTCTCAGCACTGATAAAAAGTTATGATTCCTGCCTGAATGCCTGAGATCTGGGGTGTGGGGGAAGTGTAAGAGAGAGAGATTTAATCTACTCCAGCAAACAACTGTTAGCTCTATTTTTACATGCATCATTCAGTTTGGCTGAAACACTGATTTCTCGATCCATTAAATGATTAAAGTGCTATAGCAGGTACCCTTATTGAAAGAACACTGAACAGTGAAGTTATTAATCAGAAACAACTAACAGAAATAGCACAATCATGCATCTTTTACAGTTCCCAACACATAACATTGAGATGTACTGTAAGCAAGATATGAACAGTTAAGTGATGTTAATAACTGTTAAATTGAAGGACCAGCGTCAGGTTAGGATGACCGCATTAAAATGGCACAATACTGTTTGTGCATCCTTATACCACTACTGAATCATGTCTATGTCTATAGTTTATAGCTAAATATGATTATCTACTCCAAAAGTGTTTTTTTAAATGCATTCTAGTTTATTTAGCTCAATCAGGCCCTGGCACTGATATACTTACTTAGTACCTTACTTCTCGAATGTGGATAAATTTATCAGAATTTGGTCATAAACAGTTGATTATTAATATGGTATTAGTCTGACACACTCTCTTAAGCTTCATCAGAGAACTAAATTTCTATTTTTTGTTCACCCATCATTCCCCTTGACGTCTACATTCCTTGGTACAGCTCCAAAAACTTGACTTCAAGGAGAGTTTTGAGTGTACACCTGATGCACAATGAGGCCCTGCATGGGACTCTGTGACCTTTACAGAGTTCTGAAATATAGAAACAGAATTGCTCCAAGTAGAAACACATTGCTTCAATTTATAAGTAAAAAATGGCTGCTATGGAGAACTGTTCATTATTCACTTCCTATGGAGGGCTGCCAGTTTACCATAGTCTACTTACAGAAGATTTTATGCTTTTTTTTATTTCAGAATGTAAATTTCCATTCTTTGTCGAGATACAAAGGCATCTGAGGTTCTTTCAAGATAATCATAGCTGGCAGGTTAATGGTAGTTCTATGTGGGATGAGATAGTTTGCTCCATAAGCATTTAACCAGCCCTAAATGAGCTTACACTCTGAACTGGAACCCTACAAAAAATCTGTCATTGTCTTCCCCAGCAGGAGGAAACCAGTGGGGGAAATAATGGAAAATGATTCATAAATAGTCTATCCAGCGTGGCAATAGAAAATGTGATAGCAGCACCTGACTAAATCATTTCTTAGAGAATGAAAGAGAACTAAATAAATGTCATTACTAGAATGCCATTACTACTTAAAGCTTAAGTCAAAAAATCAGACGGATTGTAAGATACAATTATTCCAGAATGTCATGCAGAATTGTTAAAAAAAAAGAGTGGGAAGGAGGGGAAGGCATACGTCAGATTTTTTGTGGAAACCATGATGCAGAACTATGTGAGAACAGTGAATAACTGACTACACCATTATATGGCTTAGGGAAATCCTCCTGTGACACTCTTGAAGATAACAGTGGCAGAAAACAAAAGTGAACTTGAAAAGACCTGGCTAGAGGAGTACAAGAGTACAAGTACGAGATGCACCAGCTGAAATCCTGGACATACTGAACTCAGTGGAAATTCTGCCATTGACTTCAGTGGAGGTAGGCTTGCACCGCAGTGTATTTAAAAAGGACTTCTGCCTGTTTTAATTTCCAGTTACTGGGGAGGTCTAGTGTCCTTGAGAAATGATATTGTTCTACATTTACCTAAACCAGTAGTTCTGTCAGATTAAATTGATTAAAAGTAATAGGATGGGAAGAAGCTCCTCCTTTACTACAGTTTATTTTGTGATTTATTCCTCCTCATTCCCTTCCAAAAAACCAATGACCTGTTGTTTAAAATTAAAGCCTGTTTCTCACCATCAGTACAGCCTCTATAAACTATGTAAATATAGTTTAATATTTCCTTCTTTACTCATGACTTCATAATTCGATAAATATCACTACTCTTGGCATTGTAAAGCTGTGCCACCGCCACAATGTGAAACCAAACCAGCGATGCATATGAAATATTACCAATGTAAACTTACACTACGCTGTAAGAGAGTATGCATTATATAGCAGCAAATTGAAACACTACAAATGGGAGATTTTTAGGTATACCCAAAGCTAGATATCTATGGATCCTAAGTTAAGCTTTGACGGCTCTGATCCTGCGCATAACTAAGTGTGGGCAAGATCAATTCTAGGAGAATTTGTCTCTAATTTAAGGCCAGATAAGCCATAAAATGCCAAATATTTTTTCACTAGCTAATTATAAAGAGCTCCTAGTAATCTCAGTAGTGTAGATCAACTTTAAAACCCTCTGCAAAACAAATAATTTGCCCTAGTTTTATTTATTTATTTTTATTCTAATCCTTAATAATAAGGTACCAAACCTGCTTATGTTGAATTTGTAGAATTTATACATGAATTAATAAAACTTCAGCATTAACTCAAATAAAATGACTTTTCACATTTCTATATGAACAATTACATATTTGGTTATATCGCTATTGCATGGCACCACAATTACCATAAAAGCATCACATTACCAAGCAAATGGCACTGAGTGAGCAATGGGAAACAGACGAAATATTTTAAACAAGCCAGACATCAGTATTTTCCTAGAATTACATGCATCACGTCTACAATGCAGTCTTGAAGAGAACCCTGTGAACCTGAGAAGCTGTGTACATGAATAAATCATATACCATCTCAGTTAAGTTCTTTAGGCTTTGATCTAACTAAGACCTAGGCATGTGCTTAACTTTATGCCCTGTGAGCAGGCCCAGATTAAGTCGTACATAGGCACTATAGCCCCCAGGCCTATGGCCCTACTCCCAAGGTCATGATTATATAAAAATCTTAACTTTAATTAAAAATAATGAAATAAAAGAACTCCCTTGCTGCTCTCACTGTCTTTTCACTCAGTATCACTGCACTTGCCTTTGATGCTCTCCTCTCTCTTGTTCCCTGCCTTATCCACCTTCCATCTACACACCACTCCCTTCCTTTATTTTTCCTTCTAGCTAAACCCTTCTCAACAAAACCCAACCCAAAGCAGAAAGATTTAAAAAAATCATGGAACTAACATTCATAGTGAGCCCTTGGGTGCTCGGATAATACATACAATAAACAATAAGAAGAGTTGTCTACCTGAGTCTGCAGAAAGCCTAAAACAATACCTCTGTGAGAGGTGAAAACTGAAGCACTGTTCACCCATCTCAGGTGTTGACTCCAAGATGCACTGCTTTAGGGGACTTCAGGAACACCATCTCAATAGAGGGCTCTCTGTGTACCAGAAGAGTGCAGAAGTCCTGGCCTATCAACCAAGCAGTTCCACACCACTTGCTGGAGTAGATACTGGGTCCCCTGAATTTCTAGGTTTTGGACAGGGAGGAAAAGGTTGCTTCTGCCACTCCTGGTGGGGAGAACAGACCCCTTTCCCTGTCTTTTTGGGAAGGATGAGGGCCAGCGGCCCCAGTTACTCCCAGGTTACAAGTATGATGGCAGACATCTTAGCCAACACAACCGAACTTGAATTGAGACCCTTCAAAGCTAAAAAGCACAAGTTGTTGGAGCTTGAGGTATAGCTCTCTAGCTCGGGCCAAAACAAACTATCATCATCTACATACTGGACACTCACCAGTCTGTGACACAAAGAGGAAGGCTTGCACTGCACCATTGGAGTCAACTGCACTCTAAATGTAGGAATGCCATATTTCTGAACCCGCGCGAGAAGTTCTGATCAAAATCAGACACCCTCTGTGGAAAAAGTTGCATCATATTTAGTTGAAGGTTTTTTTAAAATGGTTTGGAACAACAGATAATCTGGCTCTTTAGGCCTCATTACTGTCATAAGCTCTGTGTGAGTGCAGGAACCTTAGTGCTCTGTGAAGCCAAGGTGAAGGGGAAAAAATAGATATAAAAAATATTTAAATGTTTCATACCTCCATTGATAACTGGGGAATGGCTGAAATCAGCCCCAGAGCAGAGAAACCACACAAGGCCCTAAGCCTCCTACAGGCTCCCCATCATTCAATGGGATCTGCATATGCAGATAGGCAATAGGCATGGAAGTCAAGGAAGGTTTTGCACATGCCCAAACAAGCATGTGACTGCAGAACCAAATACCTTATTACTGCTGGATCCTACTCCCATCAAAATCCAAAGTAGTTTAGCCATTGACTTAATAAATCTCAGATAGGGCTCCTAATGTAGCAATAGCTAAGAAAAAACATTGATGGATAAATAATCTCTTGCATGGACACTCTTGTATTGGAGTGTTTTTTCCCCAGTGAATAGCGTTTGGGGCTTTCATGGGGTGTAAAAACCCTGCACCAGAAAGAAAGGGGTTAAAGAGCTACTTTGGGTCTAGGCAACTCCACCGTACTTGTAAAGCATGTGTGAGCTGGAGGAGCTTAAAAGAGAAGACGACCAGCTCAATAAGAGAACAAACTGTGGAGGTGAACTGACCTACTGTCCATACTCCTGGGGCCCTGCTGTAGCAATTCTATCAAACCAACAGAGAAGAGATTAATGGCACTCAGAAGGTCAGAGACTTTACTTTTGAATTCAGTGTGTCTTTACTTAATTTGTCGCGAAAGGGACAGATACAAAGTGATCCAAGGAGGCAAGTATAGCACTTACGGGTGCATGCCTTACCACCCAGCCCTGGATTGAAACTCGGTGGACAGGGTGGGCCTGGGCTCCCCTAGCCACACTTAAGTCTTTTCCTGATATTGGGAGTCTAAATGAGAGAAGGCCCTAAAGACAGAAGGGTCAAGATTGTGAGACCTCTCACTCACCACTTAGGGATACCCTATTATTGGACTCTAGATACCTCCAAAGAAGTGGACATATACATGTGACCTGGCTGGAGAGCTGAATCGGAAGACGGGCAGAGTGCCACAAGTCAGAACAAATGTTAACACAGGACAGCAGGAAAGAAGACAGCTTGCCTCAGTTACAATGGGGCACCTGTGGTGAGTGAACCCCTCTCACAGAAATGCTATTTTAATACTTCATTACAAGGATAATCTGTCAATATTCCAAAAATGCTGTAGGTTGGTTGGTTTTTATTTTGTTTGTTTCTAGTGCATATATTGACTTCAGTGGGACTACTTACAGGAGCAGATCCTCTGCTGGTCTAAATCAGTAAAGCTCTACTGACTACAATGGAATCTTCCAAATTTACACCAGCTGAGGACCTGCCCAACAGTGTATAAAGTCAAGCATGAATGCAAGTTTTTGAAGGATTTGAGCCTAAATTGTCACATTTAATTTGGTATAGTTTATTTTTTAAATGTGATGCATGCATTGTAAAATATTTTTATGTTCAATTAGAAGAGTACTCAATTCTACCAGCTTACAACAGCATAAGGGTGCTTTTACACAGTATATTTGTTTGTAGCTGTGCTTAAAAATATGCATAAAGCCCCAGCCACAGAAATTATTGTAGAGCAACCTGATTTTTTAAAAGCAGCAGATAATCCTGTGGCACCTTATAGACTAACAGACGTTTTGGAGCGTGAGCTTTCGTGGGTGAATACCCACTTCGTCAGACGCAGGTAGTGGAAATTTCCAGGGGCAGGTATATATATGCTAGCAAGCAAGCTAGAGATAACTAACGAGGTTAGTTCAGTCAGGGAGGGTGAGGGCCCTGCTCTAGCAGTAGAGGTGTGAAAACCAAGGGAGGAGAAACTGGTTCTGTAATTGGCAAGCCATTCACAGTCTTTGTTTAGTCCAGAGCTGATGTGTCAAATTGCAAAATGAACTGAAAGCTCAGCAGTTTCTCTTTGAAGTCTGGTCCTGAAGTTTTTTTGGCTGCAGGATAGCCACCTTTAAACGTCTGCTATAGTGTGGCCAGGGAGGTTTGAAGTGCTCTCCTACAGGTTTTGTATATTTGCCATTCCTGATATCTGATTTGTTGTCCATTTATCCTTTTTCCGTAGGACTGTCCAGTTTGGCCGATGTACATAGCAGAGGGGCATTGCTGGCATATGTCTTTGATGGCGTAATATTACATTGGTGGACGTGCAGGTGAATGAAACCAGTGATGGTATGGCTGATCTGGTTAGGTCCTATGATGGTGTCCGCACCTGTGTCACCATATATGAGAATGACACGAACTAGGAGAGTCATGCCGGCTCAGATGTTACGCCGGATTAACAAGGTCCGCGCCAGATTTTTGAGGAACCAGGACAATCTGATGATAAGTGGGCTACTGAACAAACCATTCATGGATGAGACAAGAAGAACCTGGAATTGATGGAATGCTACTACAACAGTAGACCTAATTTCGAGGTATATATGAACGTATGAGGGGGACTATGGATGGACAAAAGACCTACATCCACACTTACTGAGAAACAGCTAGTTACCAACACGCTTCAACATAGTAAAGAGGAAGCTGCTCTCACAGCTTGAGATAGACAACTCCACATTACATCCCAGACTCAAGAAGACCTGGAAGAACAAGTGTGATGTGCAGCCCACACCTGAAGCTGAAACTTCACTGCCACCCTCCATTGCAGAGCACAGCAGCTGATATGAGGCATAAGATCATGGAGAAACTAGCTACAGTCAATCCTCGAGACCGATTACCAAGGCTCAGTGGAGAAGTACCCATCAGATAGTATGTTAGAAGATGCCAATAGAGCCCTCATGACAATCCCTACTACCACCATAACTCAAACCAATGAACTGGTATAATGCTACAGCCTCTGTAATCCTGGAGATGCTTGGCTACATGATCAAGAAGAACAACAGTATGTACCCACCCTGGAAAATGAGGTGGAGGATAAGACTGGCCAATCAACCAGACATCCGTTGTTTAATAGACAAGTGACCAGAAGACAGCGGGTTGGTGATAGAATATAGCAGTGACAGCAACATTCAGGGAAGAAGGAATATGAGAAGCTGGAGAAGTACCAGGGCCTGAAAGAGGAACTTAGGAGAGGTATGTGGAAAGTGAAAGCCAGAAGTGGTCCCAGTAAGTGGTCCCAGTGGTGGTAGGAGCACTCGGGGCTGTGACTCCTAAGCTGGGTGAGTGGCTCCAACAGATCCCAGGAACAACATCAGAGCTCTCTGTCCAGAAGAGTGCAGTGCTAAGATACTGCGCAGAACCCTCAAACTCCCAGGCCTCTGGTAGAGGACCCGAGGTTGAGGAAGACACATACCACTCATAGGGGTGACAGGGGAATTTTTTATATATATATAAAAACAACATTCTCTTCTGTAATTGTAATGACACTCACACGTTTTGTTCATTATGTTAATAAATATCAATTGAATGATGTACTATTAATGGCACGCTTGGAAGATTTCAGTTTGAGCAGCTGACATACAATTAAACTACAAAACAGAAGAAAAACAGAAACTTTCACATTGTTGTGACATAAAACAAGTTTGTGGTTTACTTAATAACAGGCTTAATAACCTCAAAGTAATTCAGCTTTTAGATTGTTTCCATATCATATTTATTTAAATATACGATAAGTGCTGCTGATCTTAAGATAAATCCACAATAGCAATTGCTCCAGGATAAAGAGTAATTTTCTAGATAGTACTGAAAAGATCAGAATATAATTCCTGATCTCAGCTGCAAAGAGAATCACAGTCACTGAAATAAAGTGTGTGCCTTTTGAGTGTCAGTTTGCCACAAGTGGAGATCCTTGCCTCAGCAGTTCACAACTGCAGATGCAGCAAACAATGTACAGGACTTACCTTTCTTGAGCCCCTCAGATCACTTGAAAACTTCACATTAACTGAGTACTAGACATTTGATTCTCCCTGGATTCCTCTTGTGAACTGAAACTAAAGGAAACTTGAGTGGGTGAGTTTAGTGTAGCTAATTTAAGTATTTTCACCTTGTTTCTGTTGCTAGGGAAACCACTTCTTTTGTGCTTGAGTTCAAAACAATGGTCTCCCTGAATTCCAGATCTTATCTCCCTGATTCAGCTAGGGCATCAGACAAAAAGGTGGTGAGTGGGATCTAAAAATAACATGAGAAACTTAACATAAAACAGGAAGGGCCAAAAAGTGTATATTTTAAATTGTGCTTTATTTTGTATTTGAAGAAGTCATTTGGAATTAAGGGCAAGTTAGTTCCTCTCCAGAGATAGAGTATAATAACTGAAGATATTTCCTCTACTGTGCTTTTGTGATACGCACACATGAACAGAAAAGACACAGATATTTTATTTTTATATTATGGAGTATTAGAGTTGATGAAATTTTCCAAGTTTAAAATTTTCAACTATTCTTTTTCTAAATTTTAATTTGACTGGGGGCAAAACCTTGAAAATTTTCTATTAAAGTTTTCTGTTTTTTTCTGCCTGCTAGAGAGCTGATTGAAGAATTCTGATTGCGTTCATAATGAAATCGTCATTCACTTGATGACGGGGGGAATGGAGATCCCCTGCAAAATGTATGTTCAAACTGTGTGTGTGTGGGGAGGGGGAGGGTTGTTCAGCTCTACTTAGGTTATGTCCACACTGCAATAAAAGTTTCTATTGCACTATAGACATACCCTTAGTGCATGAAAATTCAAATACCACCAATAAGATTTGTGAATGCTATCTCACTGAACAGTGATCTCTGTGTCCAGTCCATCTACAGGATCAAATGTACCCCTGGGTTAAATCCAGCGTCCTTCTTCGTTGCCCTGGAGGGCATGGAGTGTTTCAAAGGTCTGTTCCATGTGAACTTTCTCCACAGCAGCACACAGAGAGAGGGAGAGGGCAAGACATCAGAGGGCTAGGCACAGGACTGAAGGTCTGATGCTTTATGAATCCTTCTGTCCTCCCCAAAGGCCAAAGGGAAACCAAGTCTTTGGGGCTGCACAGTTTCTAGGAACAAAAGAATTGCCAGACCAGGTCAAACCTATGGTCTCTCTGGTCCAATATCCTGTCTTCAAAAGTGGCCACTACCAGCTGCTTCACAGGAAGTTTCCAGATACTCTGAAGTAGGGTATATGGAACAACCTGCTCACAGAAAAAGTTTCCTCTTAGCCCCTAGTTGTTCACAATGGCCTATGCCCTAAAGCATGAAGTTTTATATCCCACAATTCTTCCACAGGGCATTGTTTTCTGTCCCACAATGCCTCCCAAGAGTCACTGGGCTCTGGATGTGCTCCTCTTTGCTTTTTACTTCAAAGAATTTTGATGTAACTCACACCCAGCATTACATCTGGAAGATACACATGCTATTGTTTTTGGTATTGGTTTTATTTTATTTTATTTTATTTTTTGCTGTGACCACACCTATTGGTAGCAAACTGTCTTGTCTACAGCACTTCTCCTTTGGACAGATTCAATTACTAGATTTTTTTTTTAACGTCAATGAATAAAAGTCATTTCTAACTGTGAAAGCATGTTAATGTGAAAGTAATGAATAATATTTTTCCAGTAATAATTAATAATTAATTCTAGTAATAATTTTAATTGTACATATTTATGAAAATAAATACCTAAATGATACACACTACTATTATTGCAATAAGGAGATGGTTTTCTGTAACTATTTTCTTCTTAACGCCTATCTAAATGTTGTCAAACAAGATGCAGACATCTTCAGCAAAGCAGTCAAGATACAGAGAAGAAATAAGCAGTGCGGGCACAAGAAGACCCCTCAACAACACGGAAATTGCTTATGTGACAGTCTTGAAATAAACTGCACATGGGTGGACCCCAGCACCTATGAAGACCCCCCACGGAAGTCAATGGAGTTCCATTTATGAACCTAAGGATCTGTCAGTACATAATACATTGCATGATTAGGGCATTTGGGAGTAACCACCATATATGCAAATATCACACACAGATGTCCATCACATAGAATACAAAATTATCTATACAATTTATTTACATTTTACAGTAATAAATAGGTGTAGTCAGACAAAGCTCTTAAAGTCCTACCTTTTAGAAGGTCTGAAATCTGTGCATACAGAGAAAAATGTATTTGCAGTAAAAAACAAACTTGTACACTATTATCAGTACAGAGGAGACAAAAATAGTCATCAGTACAGCACACCTTGTTCTCTTGGCTATCAGTTGGACTCTGCACAGGGAGACCACATTTGCAGATCCTAATGCAGGATGCAGACTTTAATAATATTCTATGGCATTACTCTTAACAATACAGTTACATTACATTTCCTATCCTTTATTAACTTTCTTTCCTCTGCCTAGTGTTATTAACACTAGAATCTCAAAATCTTAATCTGTTCAAAAATGTTAACTACATAAATCCAAACAAACACCATGAAACTACAGGGCATAGGCTTAACTTTAAACAAAAGAATAGTCCCACTGAAATCAATGGGCCTACTCACGTGCTTACGCGCTGGAAGGATCAGGGCATAAGAGATGTGCTAAATTTGCTAAACTCAATCACCTTGTTTTTGCTGTTTCTTATCTCCTTTTGTCAAACACAATTTTATTGGGCTCAGTACAGGATTAACTGCATTCAATTTTATGGCCTGTGTGACACACAGATCAGACTAGATGAGCTAATTAGACGGAAAGCATAATGTAATAAAATCTTATTCTATGGGTGAGTTAGTGATAGCAAGGTAAAGGATTTGAAAAACTCTACAGAATCATAATTTCAATGGTATAACCCTCTGTGGCATGGCAGGGGGATGGCTGCCCCCGCATTCCAGCTCCAGTTTGTCCGGTTGGTGAAAATGTTGATAACACAATTTCATTGAAAATGCTTTGAGTTGGGTATCATTCAAAAGCCCTTTCTTCCACAAACAGATGACAAACCTAGAACAGTTATGTAGATATGTATTTGAGAAAAATATTTATAAATCAACTTTTAAAAATTATACTTTAAAACAGGGAGGCATTGCTTATGTGTCAAGAGAGACATTGTTCTTTGGTAATCCTAGGCAAGTTAGCCTTGACATGTAGGGCTGAAAACATTTCTTCATCAAAGTAATTATGTGTCATCTCTGACTAGGGCACCACTGCGAAACATATCACACTGATCCTCATCCATACTGCTTTTGCACATCTCCATACAGGGCAGACTGCTGGCTAACCATTTGCAGGGTGGTGAGCTTTTGATCTTTTCATATGAGCATTCCATTAACTGAAGAATTGATTTGGGAGTACATGATATTTCACACATAACTGGTGAGATCGGTCCATCCTACAGGATCTATCCTGTAGCTTTAAAATTTCCTCTTCTTGCAGAGGTGCCAACTTTCCACTTTCCCAGAGTGCTCAACCTCCACTCTGCCCCAGGTCCCACCCCCACTCCACCCCTTCCCCCAAAGCCCCACACCACCTCTTCCCACCCCCATTCTGCCCTCTCCCCCACAGCACCTCCAGCACACTGCTAAACAGCTGATCACACTGGGCAGGAGGTGCTGGGAGGGAGGAGGAGCCATTGATTGTCTGGGCCCATCATGGTGCAGGAGCCACTGGGGAGAAGTTATAGACTAACAGACATTTTGGAGCGTGAGCTTTCATGGGTGAATACCCACTTTGTCAGATGCAGGTAGTGGAAATTTCCAGGGGCAGGTATATATATGCTAGCAAGCAAGATAGCATATATATACCTCATTATCTCTAGCTTGCTTGCTAGCATATATATACCTGCCCCTGGAAATCTAACCTCGTTATCTCTAGCTTGCTTGCTAGCATATATATACCTGCCCCTGGAAATTTCCACTACCTGCATCTGACGAAGTGGGTATTCACCCACGAAAGCTCACGCTCCAAAACGTCTGTTAGTCTATAGGGTGCCACAGGATTCTCTGCTGCTTTTACAGATACAGACTAACACGGCTACCCCTCTGATACTGGGGAGAAGCTGATCAGTGGGGCTGCCACAGGGGTGCTGAGCACCCACTATTTTTTTCCCATGGGTGCTCCAGCCCCTAACCACCCATAGAGTTGGCATCTATGCCTTCTTGGCATTTAACAGCACCAAATGAGTCAAGATAGTGCTTGGTTACTTCTGGGGAAGTCATCCCAGCATGAAATTTGATGGAGTTCTGAGTTTGTCAAGAAAAACCAGGAAAGAATATTTGGATATTGTGTTATGTCCACCAACCTCTCCACCCTCCAACAATTTTCACTGCTCTGTTTTCATGTTCTAGGTCTTCATCTGAATCAAGTGAACTGGTAACCTTTTAACACAATGGAGAGAGATAAAGAGCGGGGTCCCCCAAGGACCTGTGCTGTTCAGCATATTCATAAATGATCTGGAAAATGGGGTGAACATTGCAGTGGAAAAATTTGTGAATTTTATGTCCAAAGCTGACTGTGAGGAGTCACAAAGAGAATCTCACAAAAAATGGGTAATGGAGCAACAAAACGGCAGAAGACATTCAATACAGATAGTGCAAAAGTAATGCACATTGGAAAACACAATTCCAACTATACACACAAAATGTTGGGGGTCTAAATGAGCTGTTACCACTCAAGAAAGAGATCTTGAAGTCATTATGGATAGTTCGCTGAAAACATCCGTTCAATGTGCAGTAACAGGCAAAAGAGATGCACAAGATATTTGTTATGAGTTTTGGAATGCAATGTGAAACCAACAGCCACTTGTAGTGGTAGATTACATAGTTGTTGTGTCTGCAGCGGAAAGCTGCCTTTCACTCCAGTACTCATACATGAGGCTTTGTAATAAAATGGAAGCCTCGTGCTCCATTTGCTTAATGGCATACTTGCCGCTGAAGTCACTGCAACCCACTGATGCACCGCTTAAAGTAGTCGTACAGGTCACGCAATATTATTTTTTTCAGGTTTGGCATCAGCTATGTGTAGACCCCCCTTTATTAGAGGGGCCTCTGAACTTTACTGGGAGTGTTCCAGTTGGGAGATCCTGTGTGCTGCAATCAAGCCTTAGAGATTACAACTCCCATGATGCCTTGAGGGAAAAGTGAGAGACTTCCTCTTCCAGGCAGTGCAGGGAGAGAGGCGATTGGCTCCATTTTGGAAGAGGAGTAAGATTGCTGCTGTGGAGTGCTTTCCATACCAGGAGCTTCTGTTAGGAAGCCAAAGCTGCTGCTGGGAGCCTGTAGGGGCTTCGATTGAGCAGGTAGCCTCAGGGGCTGTTGGTGGCTTCACAGGAGCCAGCGCAAAGACTGTTGCTGTGCCTAGAGATGACTGAGCTGGGCCTGCAGTGAAGGAACTGTGAGTAAACCCTACTGTGAGTAACTTTCCCCACTTGTTTGGGAAAGTACTTGCAAGGGAAGGGGCACATCAGAGAGACTGAGTCTGAGGAGAGGTAGAGTGATCTTCCCATCGGACAGGACCCAGAGCTTCTGACATTTGGTAGGGCCAACTCCAATTTCAGAGGGGTTGTGCAGCATGTTGCCTTGGCGGGACTGATACACAAAACCAACAGAGTCCTGTCTCCAGTTGCAGATCTTCAAGCACACCCACACAAGTGTCTAGGACTCTGAAATCCTGAGGACTGTACACTTAGGGGTGGGGTAAGTGGTGGCAGTGTAAATACCACTTAAATACATTTCATTTATCACTGTATCCTATATTTGTCAGTTGATTTTATTCAACCGCTCCCATGGATTTAAATTAGAAGTGACATTTAATCTTAGTCTGTTATATCCTGTTTCTTTAAATTGTTAAGCAAAGATGTGTTTAACTCCAATTTAAACATATTGGATGTATATGATTTATAACTGGTATTTTTGAGTTAGACTCATGCCACAGATTATTATTAATTATAATTATTATTAGAACAGGTTTATTCCTGGAGGTTCCCAAGGCACACCATTGAGTTTGTATGGGGGCCAGGAGTGAAGGGATTGCAGCACAGGGATGGGTACAGGATACCCACCTATCCAATATCACCACTGGGATACTCAGGATCTCCTTTAATGTCGACATTAGGCACCCAAGCACACAGGTAAGCATTGCCCTGCTCCCGAGTAACCCAGGGAGGAAACAGGGGGTTACATATGGATCTCTGAAATGCTCATGTACTGCAGGACAAAATTATTTTCTGTAAAAATGTAGCAGCTGCAAACTGAGTCTTCATATTACTGTTATATCAGCACTTTCTTCCACTTTTGATAGCGCAGCTTTTAAGGATATGTGCTGTGATTCATTTCTGTGGATAGGCTTGCTAAAATCTATGCCCATAACCTACACTAGTTCATCTTCCATAAGTGCTTTAGAGACTTTCTGCTAAGCCTTTGTTCCTCTTCGATCATCTTCAAAGCACATATTTCTCTGTATTTAGCCCCTGCATCAGCCATCACCACCACCTTCCCATCTGTTACAGCCTCTGCGAGGCAATTTATGAATTCCAGCTGAGGCACACAGTTTGCAGTAGTAAAAATCAGTATTTGTTTCTGTTGCTTTTACTTTTTGATACACCACATTATGTACACCACACTCTGTAAACTTGATGTGACACACTCACTGCCATATGTGCAGGCATCTTTTGGGTCAATGCACCCACTTATCTTTACTTTTCATGCAACATTCTCACTACATCATACGATTTCTCACCTGTTTCACATGTTGGAACTGTGCTTAATGGGTGCCTTTGCGTTTTTGTCTTACCACAAAAGCAGATGATGTTCTTCTCAGAATACATGCTATGGGACTTAGTATAAGGCAAGTCTTGCCAATAGCTGGCACTTACCCTGGCATCTTCAACTTTTTCCTGATGCTCAATAGACTTTCTCTCCAACCTTGCTGAATTCAGTTAATGGGCGCACTTCTTATAGCATGTAAAGTGCCACTGAGTGTTGTGTTTAGCCAAGTCCTCAGCATTGGTATTCTCTAAAGAATGTTCTTGATCATTTTTAGGCATCAATGGGCAGACAAAGGGTACAGACAAAGTGAAACCAATGATTTTGTAATAAATTACTTTGTGGTTGTAATTACTTATGATACATAATGCATGTTATGTAACTATGTTCATACTATTTACAGATGGATAGCAGTAATTTCTGGCTGAATGCTCACATCTTGACTAGTGCCTCATTTGGCATAATAAATAAAGCTGATAATCAATACCACTGAACCACTTTTTTTTTCTTTGCCAGTGATGACATATCAACCTGAAACAGTCCTTCCATTTTTGGTAACCTGTAACATTAAAAAAATGAATCAGGTATCATGTTCTAAGCATTAACTGATACCACAGTATTATCAGTCAAGGGCCACAACTTAGTTTGGAAGGGCTGCATGTTTGACATGCTTGTGTTAAAATATAATTTTTAAAACTTGATTTTTAAATATTTTCTCAAAGATACATATCTACATAATTGTTCTAGGTTTCTCACGTTTGGTACCATTGTGCTCATAGGACAAAGGGCTTTCGAATGATAACCTACTCCACCATGTCTGACAAAACTGTTATCACAATTTTCACCAATTGGAGAACCTGGAGCTGGGAACCAGGGGGCAGTGAGTCCCCCCTGCCACACGACATAGGATGATACCTTTGAAATAATAATTCTGTAGATTTTTACGACTCAAATGACACCCCCTTTACCTTTCTATCACTAACTTGTCCACTGAATTACGCATAATGCCAGACTAAATGGTCACTTTTGGCCTTAATCTGTGAATTCTCCCTTGTGTTTTTTTATTTATTTTTAGTTAGTCTGGGATTTTTAAAGTAGCTCGGGGAGGTAGGCATCCATGTCCATTGACATACAAGTCCAAGCTTGCAAACTCTTTGGGGCCAAGGAGCTTGTCTTCATAGCAGTCTGTAAAAAAGACCAGTCTCTTATTTATTCATGAATATGCATTCATTTATTGTGTGGTGTTATCCTCAGGCTGTTCTTCCTTTTATAAATTCTCAGTGTTGATTTCCATCAACTTTATCACTGTAAGAGAGACGAAAATACAAATTTCCTACACCCCAAAGGTATGCATCACAGCGAAAAAGTTTAGACAAACGGTGGTGACACTGTATTTTATTCATGTCACTGTCTTTTGGCAATTTGCACCAAGATATAGGAGTAGAATGCTAGGGAAGTGCTAGCAAAGTTGCCAAGACAAGGTTAATTTAACCTTGCAGAAATGGCCTTACAACCTGAAGAAATGCTGACTTTTTCATGTGGCACCACTGTGGTATGAATGGCATTTGTCTCCCATTTTATCAGAGTTTAGTCATGGACACTTGACAGCCTGACTAATCAAAGACTAGATTGTACCATCAGAATTAATGAGGCGCTACAACATTTTAATGACTACGTGGGGATTTTTAAAATTCCAATATGCATTTTATCATTTAACAGTTGTGGCATCCACTGATGGGCATATAAAAGTTTGGTACTTAAAGAACTAAGTTAAAGCCTCTCAAAGGGTGAATTTCACACCAATGCACATGGCCCTAAAGCAAAGCACCACTTAAGCCCAACTTCTGGAGATTTCCTTTGTGGTGTGAAGATGTGAGACTTGGGGGGGCACACATCTTTTCACACAGCCTGTGTGGTGTGAAATCCAGTTTCAGTGGGGCTCTCTATATAACGATGCGTAAATAACTTGGCGTTATGGCTAGGCTAGACTGGACAAGACTGCAAAGAGGCTGACACAGAACCTCCATTCACAGCCCTCACCCCAAGTTAATCCTGTGGAAATTCATATCTGGAAATAGTTGCAGCAAGATCAGGAGTCAGGGATTCCTTTTCCTGACATGGAGAAACCAGTTTGGATACCATAATAACTGTCGTCAACCTTCATTCAAAACCTGAATTGAACTTTGGGGTTTTGAAAAAGTTTGGTTGGGTTTTTAATTTTCTCTACCTGCCGCCTCATTTCAACACACCTGGTGACTCTGTCCAGAAATGGCAATGAGAAAGGTTGTTCTGATGGTAACTTCTAGTCTGAGTGGAAGCAGAAATCAGCAGAATTCTCATTGAAGAGTGTAGTTGTTAGATTTCAAGCCAATTTTTGCACATTCAAGATGTTTGGATAGTTTCCACGGCATTGGATAAGCATCTGAACTTTCTGATACTTTCTGGAGGTCATCCATTGCTAACTAAAGGTGACATAGTGACGGGGACAGTTACATTTTATATTTTTGTATACTTAGGACTTTAACTCATTCCTAAATAGTTTTGTTTCTAATATATTATGCTTAATGCTACTGCTACATTGCTTAAATCAGCAAGTGGTTTTCCCCTTGGGTACATATTAACAACTTACTTTTTGCAGACAAGTGTACAAACATGATAAGCTTTTGGAAATTGCTCCTTATTCTGTTACTGGTAAGTAATTTTTATATTATTACAATGTAAACAGATGCTATTTTCCACTACATATGCAGCAGTAATGAGCTAATTTAATGTGTTAAAAACAACAAAAGAACTTCAAGAATGAGCTATTTGCATGAATAGTTCAAGCTCCATTGAAATCTATAGTGAAATCAACCAATGATAAAGTCAGCAAATTTCTCTCAAAGCCCTATTGCTTTCTTTTAGCTTGCTTATTCAAATACTACAGTATATTCTATTAGTTCCTTCTTCTGCATATTATTTGACCAATTTCTCATATACATATTTTCTGAGTTTAGCTAAAACCTTATTACCTTTTCCACAAAAAAAAGAAATTTTGGCAAATCTTGACACGAGTCCTTAAATCACTTATAAATCCCTCCCTACAAATCCATTACACAATCAACCAAAATCTATAGACACTTAACCATCTTGGTTTGGTTGACATGTGGATATTTTAAGGTTGTAATAAAGATAGCAGTCCTGCCTCAAGGGAGCAAAATATAGATACTGAGTATATCAATTCTTGATCGCTTGGGGTGAAATCCTGGCTCCATTGAAATCAGTAAGAGTTTTGCCATGATTTCAGAGGAGCCAGGATTTTACCCTAAAATGCTTACCACAACTGACAGGAATGCCAAAATAATTTGAATTTAAAGGGAGAGGGAGTGGAATAAATTAGTGGCTACTTGGGTCTTTTCTAACTAGTGTAACAATAAATTAATAGCATTAAAGCCTGTATCAGTATACATAATGGCTTCTTCTGGGTGGAAAAGGAGAGGAAATGAACAGAAAACAGTAAGAAGAAAAAAGTAATGTGATTGTTTAATTGTGGTGCAGAGCTCTCTTTTATAGATTCATAGATTCCAAGGCCAGAAGGGACCACTGTGATCATCCACTCCAACACAGGTCATAGAACTTCCCCAAAACAATTCCTAGAGTAAACCTTTTAGAAAAAAACACCCCTTCTTTTACTGTATCTGCAATTCCTCTCTCCTCACCCTACACAAAGCACATGGCCTGAGATGGGCTCTGCTAATTGTTCAGTTGTGGCACCCAGATCCATAGATTCCAAGGCCAGTACAGATTTGGCATGCCCATTGCCCCCACTTAGAACTTTTATTTGAAAACATTGCTCTGCTATGAATAAAATCATCACAAAATCCATTGTGTTATAGACAAATGTCTATGAACCAGCTTTCGACTGAAAGCAGACTGACCTCACTTTGTGTTTTCTAATTGCTTTGTTTCCATTCTCTTCTTCCCCATTTCTATTCCATAAATATATCATGGAAAATGTTTGGAATATTCTAAAGAGTAGCCACTCTTCGTCAGGGATGCACCACATGCTCTGAATGTCCTTAGCCCAGTGGTGGGCCAGGTAGGGAAGGCTGTGTCTCCCCAAACACCCTGGTTCCTGCCCCCTTCCACTTCTCATCCTCTGACTGCTCCCCTCAGAACCCCTGACCCATCCAACTCCCCCCCACACTCCTTCTCCCCTGACTGCTCCCTCCTGGGACCCTCTGACCCTAACCGCTCCCCTGGGAACCCACCCCATCAAACGCCCCCCGCTCCCTGGCCCCTATCCACACCCCCGCCCCCGACAGGCCCCTCAGACTCCCACGCTTGTCCAGCCCCCTGTTCCCTGACCCATGACTGCCCCCCCAGCACCCTCTGCTTCTTATCCAATCATAGACTCATAGACTCATAGGTCAGAAGGGACCAATATGATCATCTAGTCTGACCTCCTGCACAAAGCAGGCCACAGAACCTTACCCATCTACTTCTATAACAAACTCCTAACCTATGTCCGAGTTATTGAAGTCTTCAAATTGTGGTTTGAAGACCTCAAGCTGCAGAGAGTCCACCAGCAAGTGACCCATGCCCCAACTGCCAGAGGAAGGCGAAAACCTCCAGGCCTCTGCCAATTGCCCTGAGGAAAATTCCTTCCGACCCCAATATAGTGATCAGCTAAACCCTGAGCTTTGGGCAAGACTCCACCAGCCAGCATCAGGAAAGAACTCTGCAGTAACTCAGATCCCATTTCATCCAACATCCCATCACAGACCATTGGGCAGTTTATGTGCTGATAATCCAAGATCAATTGCCAGAATTAAAACTTCCTATCATACCATCCTTTCCTAAACTATCAGCTTAGTCTTAGCCAGATATGTCTTCTTTGCCCCACTACTCCCCTTGGAGGCTGTTCCGAACTTCACCCCTAATGGTTAGAAACCTTCATCTAATTTCAAGTGCTAAACTTCCTAAGTGTCATTTGTACCCATTGTCCTCGTGTCTACATTAGTACTAAGCTTAAATAATTCCTCTCCCTCCCTAATGTTAATCCCCTGATTTTATATAGGCAGCTATCCCCCCAGCCTTCTTTGGCTAGGTCACAAGCCAAGCTTTGAGTCTCTTTCATAAGGCAGGTTTCCATTTCCTAGGATCTCCTAGTACCCGTCTCTGAACCTGTTCCAGTTTGAATTCATCCTTCTTAAACATGGGAGACCAGAGTGCACACAGTATTAGGTTGGGTCTCACCAGTGCCTTATACAACGGTATCACCACCTCCTTATCTTGCTGGAAATACCTCGCCTGATGCATCCTAAAACCTACATTTGCTTTTTAACCGCCATATCGCATTGGTGGTCATAGTCATCCTTCGATCAACCAAACTCCAAGGTCTTCTCTCCTTTGTGTTTCAAGATGTGTCACCATGTATATCTAAAATTCTTATTATTAATCCCTAAGTGGATGTGCACTTTCACTATTAATATCCTATTACTATTACTCAGTTTACCAAGGTATCCGATCTTCTGTATTGTATCGGTCTTATCTGTGTTAGACATACCCCTAGGTTTGTGTCATCCCGCAAACTTTATTAGCCATTCCCATCTCTTGTGCCGAAGGTCAGTAACAAAAAAGGTTAAATAAGATTGGTCCCAAACCGATCCTGAGGAACTCACTAGTAACTCTCAGTCCAAAAGTCGCACTTCTGTCCTCACTGTGTCCTGACAGTTCACCCTTCAGTACGACCCGCTGGAGTCTCCCCTTTAACCAGTTCCTTATCCACCTTACAACTTTCATATTCATCCCCATCTTTTCCAATTTAACTAACATTCCCCATGCGGAACCGTGTCAAACGCCTTACTGAAATCGAGGTAAATTAGATCTACCGCATTTCCTTTGTCTAAGTAATCTGTCACCTTCTCAAAGAAGGAGATCAGGTTGGTTTGGCACGATCTACCTTTAGTAAATCCATGTTGCAATTTGTCCCAATTACCATTGACCTCAATGTCCTTAACTACTTTCTCCCTTCAAAATTTTTTCCAAGACCTTACATACTACAGACGTCAAGCTAACAGGCCTATAGTTACCCAGATCACTTTTTTTCCCTTTCTTGAAGATAGGAACTACGTTAGCAATTCTCCAGTCATACAGTACAACCCCGAGTTTACCGATTGATTAAAAATTCTCGCTAACGGGCTCGCAATTTCATGCGCCAGTTCCTTTAATATTCTTGGATGGAGATTGTCGGGCCCTCCGATTTTGTCCCATTAAAGCTGTTCAAGTTTGGCTTCTACCTCAGATGCGGTAATATCCACCTCCATATCCTCATTCCCGTTTATCATCCTTCCATCATCCCTAACTCCTCATTAGTCTTATTAAAGACTGAGGCAAAGTACTTATTTAGATATTGGGCCATGCCTAGGTTATCCTTAACCTCCATTCCATCCTCAGTGTATAGCGGCCCCACTTCTTCTTTCTTTGTTTTCTTCTTATTTATGTGGCTATAGAACCTTTTACTATTGGTTTTAATTCCCTTTGCAAGGTCCAACTCTACATGGCTTTTAGCCTTCCTCACTTTATCCCTACATGTTCTGACCTCACTAAGGTAGCTTTCCCTTGCTAATCCCACCTTTCTTCCACTCCTTGTAAGCTTTCTGCTTTTTCCTAATCACCTCTCTGAGATGCTTGCTCATCCAGCTTGGTCTACAACTCCTGCCTATGGTTTTTTTCCCCTTTCTTGGGATGCAGGCTTCCGATAGTTTCTGCAGCTGCGACTTGAAGTAATTCCAGGCCTCTCCTCCGCATTTAGATCCACAAGTTCTTCAGTCCAATCCACTTCCCTAACTAATTTCCTTAACTCTTTAAGTTAGCCCTTGAGAAGTCAAAAACCCTAATCCCAGATCTATTTTTGTTTATCCTTCCATCTAGTTTGAACTGAATTAGCTCATGATCACTCGACCAAGGTTGTCCCCTACAACCATTTTCTTCTACGAGGTCCTCACTGCTCACCAAAACCAAATCTAAAATGGCATCCCTCTTGTCGGTTCTTCAACTACTTGGTGAAGAAATCCATCCGCTATCACATCCAGAAAAATCTGAGCCCTATTATTCTTGCAAGCACTTGTCCTCCAGTCTATATCTGGGAAGTTGAAGTCTCCCATGATCACACATTTCCCCTTAGTGTTTACTTCATTAAAACATTAAAGAGGTCTCTATCCATATCCAAATCAGATCCCGGCGGTCTGTAGCACACCCCAAGCACTATCTCAGGGGAGGCTCTAGTAGCTTTTTTCCCAGTGTGATTTTTGCCCAGACAGACTCTGTTATCCATTCCATCACTTCTTATTTCTTTACAGTTGAACCTCATCATTGATGTACAATGCTACTCCACCACCTTTGCCTTTATTTCTGTCTTTCCTAAACAGCACATAGCCTTCAATACCTGTACTCCAGTCATGACTACTATTCCACCATGTTTCTGTTATCCCTATAATATCGGTTTCACTTCCTGCACCAGTAGCTCCAGTTCCTCCATTTGTTACCTAGGCTCCTCGCATTAGTGTACAGACATTTTAATTTTGGCATTTGGTGTCACTGACATTCTTTACCCCGTTATGCACAGACATTCTACCACCAGCATCACCTGTTAGTCTGGTATCTACACCGCCCTTCCTCCTTATGTCAATTCTTCGGTCCATGACTGTATCCCCTCTTACTTTGTTTTCTTCCCTCCCAAGGTTAAATTCTGGCGGCGTGGAGATCTCCTGGACATCTCCCAACCATCTCCCCCAAATTCCTAGTTTAAAGCTCTCTTAATCAGTTCGGTGAGCCTCCATCCTAGAAGTCTATTTCCCTCCTTACTCAGGTGAAGTCCATCCCGAGAGAACAGTCTCTTCTGTCCGTAAATGCTTCCCAATGACTGTACATCCCAAAGCCCTCCTTATAGCACCACTGCCTGAGCCATCTGTTGATCTCCATAATCTTGTCACACCTTTGTCGCCCTTCTCTAGGAACGGCAGAATCCCACTGAAGATCACCTGAGCCTCGATTTCCTTAAGCATCTTCCCCAACCTGGCATAGTCCTCCCTTGATACATTCCAGCGAGTATCTAGCCGTATCATTCGTTCCCACATGAAGGACAATTCAACGGATTCTTTCCCGCTCCCGCTAGGATCCTTTTCAGCCTCAGGTCCACATCCTGTATCTTAGCACCGGCAGACAGCACACCCTTCTGTTCTCCCGATCAGGTCTAGTTACAGGCCTGTCTATTCTTCTCAGTAAGGAGTCTCCAATCACGTAGACCTGCCTTTTCCTGGTGACAGTGTGATTCTCCGTTCTATCCCCTGCACCCACTGGCTGCAAGTCCTCTCGATTCCTATTCGCCTGTGCAGTCCTCCTGGGGCTCATATTTGGTGTTGCCTCCATTGACTCCTCCCCTCCTTCTGCAGGACTAGCTGCTCTTCTCTTTTTCCTTGCCCTCTCTCCTTCAGCAACCACCTGTTGTGCCCCTTCTTCATTATCCAACTCTGCAAACCTGTTCCTGAGTTCTATTTCTCCTTCACTGGCCCGTCTTTTCCTCTGCCTGGTTCTCTTAGTCATTTGCTTCCACTGTCCACTGTCCTCATCCAGCAGTCCCTCCTCAGAATTCTGTGGATCTGCTTCCCCCTCGTGTCTGTGTTCCATCGTCTGCTCGAACCCCCTTCTAAACTCAACCAAAGTTTCCAATCCTCGAATCTTTTCTTCCATCAGCTCTATCAGGGGGCACTTCATGCAGATGAAACCCTTTTCAGGCACCCCCTCCAGGATCATGTACATGCCGCAGCTTCCACATCCAGTCATCCTCATTGCGTCTTTCACTGCTCCCTCTGTATCAGTCATGGCCTTCTCACTTCGTGCCTGGCAGTCCAAGCCACACAACACAGTGCGGACCCCCAACAGGCAACAAGCTGCTGGCAGACCACCGCCCGCTATCTTGTCTAGCTTATTGGTTCCTCTGTCTTAGCCTCCCCTGCAACCTCCCCCTGGAAACTCCCTCTGAAACTCCCCTGTTAGCAGCTCTGTTTGCTGGCTGCTGTGCTGCTGTCTGACTGGCTGGCTACTTTTATAGGACCCCTAATCAAGTAAGCCCCGCCCCCTAATCAGGGCTCAGCCGCTCTCCCAGCACATGGCCCCTAGCAGCCTCCACACACACACAAACTACACAATACACTCCACAACCTACAAACTACAAAAACCTGCTCCTCCAACAGAACTCCCTCTGAAACTCCCGTTAGCACCCCGACCCCCTTACCATGCCACTCAGAGCAGCATGTCTGGCAGCCACACCGCTCAGCCAGAGCCAGACACCCTGCTTTGCTAAGCCCTGCAGAAGCGTGCAGACCTGCCACCCGGAACGCTGCCCGTATGGCAGTGTAGCTGTGGGGGAGAGGAGACAGCGGGGGGGAGGACTGGGTGGACCATTGGTCTGACCCCATATGGCCGTTCTTATATTCACTGTTTAGGGCCATTGACACCCCAAGCCATTAGAAATGATTCGTGCCAGAATATTTCCATGGTCCAGTGTATCCTGGAAGCCAAACTGTGGCCTGTCACTGGTAGACAAATGTCTAACATTTTAACATATACACAGACACAGGCACATAAGCTGCTGCAATTTAGTGTCTACCATATCAGCTTCATCAGAACAGATGTCATAGAAGATAGGCAGGCATCCAATACTGACTATATTTGTTGTATATACAGCAGGCATCCATCCATAAAGCTGAGCAAGGCTTCCACCTGCCTTTCAAACAGATAATCCTCTGTCCTTTATTGGGCTGCAAATTATCTATACAGCAATTTTTGGCGAGGTACAAAACTACAGTGCTCACTGGAAGCACCACATAGGGAACAAAAATGGATCGGGAGGGTGTACACACCTGGCCCTCTGCAGTCTGTGTTGGTCCTTTGCTATTAACCTTGCACTCTAGTCCTGTATTTTCTACTCTCACTCAGGAGCCTTCTTTGTCCTGAAGATATTACCTTTCTGAACTTCTGTGCAGACTGGAGTTTTTTATGTATATCTGAAGCCTGTTGCTGCTCTTTGAAACCTGTTGTTCTATCCAGTTACCCCATTTGAGTGCATGTATCACTTTATCCGATGGTTTTGTCCTGTATGAAGGAAGGTGGACTATCTTTTAGCTAATGCCCGCAGTATGTAGTCAACTTGTTTGTTCAGGCTAGTAAATTTTTGCTATTGTATGTTTCCTGTGCAGCAATCTATTTCTAATCTACTTCTGTGCTGCTATAGCAAGAGCATAACTGCCAGGCTTTGGATAGCTCTCTCACAGATCTTAGTGAGCACTCTTCGCACACTCACTGGGACTGCTCTGGATCCCTGGGGTGTTTCAGGCTCCTGGATCCAGCACAGAGTCCAGGCACTTCCCTAATCTTGTGTCCCTAGGCACACTATCAGAGCACAGACCTTCTGTCTGCAGGCCTCCTTTGAGTGTTGGAACCTGCTGTCCAGTCACCTATCCCCTCTGATTCTCCGGTACTTAAACATAGAGTACAGATCACACACAAAACAAGAAAATATCTGAAATACAAAGTCCTTTATTAGTTCACACTTTTCCATCAGGCAGGCGAGCAGGCTCCTCCATACACTTGCCTTGTACCAGCCATATGATGTAAAGTGGCTCTCTCCTCCAATTCCCCCTTGTAAGCACATTCATAGATTCCTGATGGCATCACCTTCTTCCTTTGTTCTGCTTTTCCTTAACTTTCCACACCTCCCAAACCCCCACTCCCTTCAGGGAAGAGGAAGTGCTTTTTCACAGGGAGAACAAACCCATTGTCTAAAGGTGTTTTACTTTGAATAGATGATCACTGAGTGCTGATCACCTACCATTGTTTACGGCCTGGCAGAGACTGGACACAACCCTCCTAACTCACCTTGGATCCACATACATATAAACTTTCCATGACAGTAATTTCATGATGCAGGCGGGCATGACAGGATTGCCAAATACATCAGTGTCCTGTCAGATGTGTGACAGTTGGCAGGTCTGCAGGTGTGTTGCAAAACTATTTGCATAGGGGAGGACCACTGGGCAGTACTCAGTTCCACTTGCTTTTACACATTGGTTCTGCCAAGCCTCACAAATATACATTAGAACAGTGGCTCTCAAACTTTTGTACTGATGACCCCTTTCACACAGCAAGCCTCTGAGTGTGATCCCCCCTTATACATTAAAAACACTTTTTTAATATATTTAACACCATTATAAATGCTGGATGCAAAGCGGGGTTTGGGGTGGAGGCTGACAGCTTGCGACCCCCCACATAAGAACCTTGTGACCGCCTAAGCGGTCTCAACCCCCAATTTGAGAACCCCTGCATTAGAACTCATGATGTGGCTTAATTACTCCTATGTCTTTAAGGCACAGCACTTATTATTACAATGTTATGTTTTTGTTTGGTTTTTTTCCCCATTCATAAGCGGAGGATTGAGCTTTTGGTCTTTAACTTAATCTTTCTTCAATTTCTTCTCACAGTGGCAATTTTAGCTTCAGTATTACTGTGCTATCCTTTCCCCCCCCCAAAATAAAACTGTCTCCACTCCAAATATAAACCAGATATTGCCTTCCAGCTCAGAGGTTTAAGATGTATTAGCACCTTTGGGCTTTTTATACATGAAAAATCTAATGGGTTCCTTGAGGCAGATAACCAGTCAGGGGAATGGTTTAAAGCTTGCGTGCTATGCCAAGGAGCCTGTTGGTCTGAATTTGCTAGTAGGGCAAGTAGCTCTTGACTGGGGATGAATTTAGTCTATAGCTGAACAGTTTATTCAATTGAATGGAACATTCCTTTCAGTCACCCTCATGTAGGTTTATGACTTATACAGGCTTCAGGAGCCAGGGCCTTAAAACCACCTTCACTAAGCAGACCACAACACTAGTCCCAGAAGTCTTTTGAGTTCATTGTTTATTACTGCAAAAGCCTGCAGCAGAATTTATCTATAGCAGTGGTTCTTAACCTTTACTGCAGCCTGCACCCCTTTGGCTCTCTAAATATATTCTCGCACCCCTTATCAAAAATCAAAATATGTTCTCGCACCCCTTAAACCTAAAAAATTTAAAACATTAATAAAAGAGTTGACCCTAGAGCAAACATTAAACACACAGGTGGGAATGGCAGTCTTGTTGTGTAACAACTTAACTGACTCCAAATTGGCCAAAGGGCTGGTTCCCTCATCCGAAATAGCTGAACCTTTATTGAACAGGTCTGCCTGAAATATTTATATATGCAATGCCAGGATCAAAATAAAATGGATCAAGATCTGACATGAATAAAAGGGTCATCAGACCGTTCCTCTTTCTTGTGTGGTGCTGATACAAGAGAATTATAAGCAAGTATTCTGCCTCTGTCCCCAGCCCAAGGGGCCTCAAGTGCCAACCCATCACTCATCAGTGGAAAATGCATCTTCTGCACATGCTGAACACACTGTGGTGAAACTAAAGGCCACCCATCTCCTGCAGGCAATTCATGTTTCATTGCACAGTACATTGAAAGATAGTCATTCTCTGTTAGCCCAGCAGTTTTGGCATGTTAGCTACAGTTATAAAGAAGTCCTTCCTGTTTAAAGTAAAGGTGCTCATTTTATAATTCATATACAGTAACTAGCGGGACCTCATTTTCTAAGAAAGAGAGGGCATGCCTGCAGAGCACTCTCTCAGATTCCATGACCTGAGACATTACGAATATATAGACTGGAATCAAAGCTCATAGCCAATAACTGCACATGGCTGTAACTCCCTAGCGTAGTTCACTTAGATCTTCTGTTACTCTGTCACCTTGCTCCTTGGCACACCTACATGTTTCTTAATAACCTTTGCAGACACTAACTTTCAAACTGATTTCATGGCTTCATTTTTTGTAAGATTAAAAAAAATACAAATCTATTTCACATTCAGTTCCAGGAGATCTTGCAATTTGTGTCTCTCTCTGAAACAACAAACCTGAGCCTATGGAGCACATAAAGAAGGACGGACATACACACTACATTCATTTAAAAACTCTGTTTTAATACAGTGAATGATTTAATCATGCTAGATGTGCCTTTGTGTGCTGTCCCCTATAGCAACATTGGAAAACAGTGAATTGAAAGACTGTGTCAGCATCAATGTTCACCTTTATAAAAGTCTTTAATATTAGTGGGGAAAAATAGTGATTCACACTCCCCAGAAAATGTCCCATCAAAGACTAATTAAGGGAAGATCTTTGAATCCTTGGAATTCAGAACCTAGTGTTGCAGAAGGTCCAGGTGCACTCGCTAGAGACAGAGAAGTAGATGACAGAACATACTTGGCTGCCTCTCATCAGCGGCTAAAGTGGCTCTAGGCTGGCTAGACTAGTGTTCTGTCCTTGAGCCTCTCCTCTCTTCTGTATATACATGCACAAAGTCCCTCTGCAACATCAGCTACTCCCATTGTTTCAACAAGCACTTCATCATGATTGATTCCCAGATGTTGCTGTCTATTCCTGACTTTGCTCCCTGAGTCCACTCTGAAACATTTCTTGGAAGTGTCACTGCTGTCAGAAACTCACAGTTTCTACAAACGTACTTCTCTTTCCTCCTGATTCTTCTCCTCTGCCTTTCTTCTCCTCCTGCTTTGATAATTCTGCTATTCTTCCATTCTCCCTGGTTTGTAACTTTGGTGTCATCTATGACTCTTTCTCCTTTCCCCCTCCTATCCCTTTTAGCCCTTAGAGTATCATTAAATCCTATCATTTCTTATATACACCCTCTGCTAAAAAACCTGTCCAAGTCTGGCTCATGTCTCTCATTGCCCACCATAATTTTGTACTTTCTGAATTTTTTTTCCTTGCTTTTCCCCATTCCATTCTATCCAAACCAGCATGCCCTCTCCTGTCATGCTCTCCATACGACTCCACCGGCACAATCATACATAGAATTCATCACTGTTTTCCAATCTCTTACTATATGGCATTTAAGCTCCTTGTTCTCACCTTCAGGAAGTGCCCTATAAAAAAAATCTACAACTCATTTTTTCCCTAATTGCGTCAACCCCCTAAGTGCCATCATCCAATCCTTTTGCTTTTATGTGTCCATAGACTCTTCTACAATCTTGGCTTGGAGTATTTTATCATGCTGCCCCCTATCCTTAAATTATTTTTCCACTTCCTGCCTGTCAAATCTCCTGTCCTTCAGAGGGCTGTTTAAAACCCACTCCTTTCAGAAAACTTTCCTTCCTCCGTCACTTTATTAATAATCTCTCCCTGTGCTCCCATACCTAAATTGTTGATTCGTGTCTTGTATCATAGAACGTAAATGCTTTAGGGCAAAGATCATGTCCTCCCTGTCTGCAAAGCAAGCACTGTGTATATTTACAGTGTTATATATATGATTTTTATAATTATTTTAGTTCTTGAACTCTCCTTGTATAAAAGGGCTATAGCATTCTCCAGTAATGGTCCCAAGTACTACCATTTACAATAGCACTAACCCGATTTTTAGGATGATAATGTAGATCTTATTAATACAGGTTTCCTTGAGAAATGATTGCCAACTGTATCTTGTGTTGTGTGATTATTGTTTGCTGATGTAGATAAACTTCAGTAACAAATAAAATGTGAACACTGACCTCATTTTCAGTTGGGACCTAAAGCACTACTGGCTGATGTCTGAAAATAAAGATAACAACAACAACCAATGCAGCCACAACTGGAAAACCAGTCTCAAAATGACTAATTCTCATTAGAAACGCAGGCTATAAGTTTTCTTGGAGCAAACTAGTATTCCCTTTTGGTGCTAATGTGGTCCACCCACCCTTGATAATTCTCATTCACTCTGCTATTGGACTGTAAGAGATAAGACCCTGATTCTTGTCCCAATCATCGTGGCTCAGGATCATTCTCAACATCAGCTAATTTTGATTTTGAGAATTGGGTTGCTGCTGCTGGCAACTCCATTGCTGTACAGGAGCGGTAAAATCTACACAAAATACAGATACCGGAAGTTCAAAAAACATGCCCTTCCTTCAGTCTAAAAAAAAGTAAAAACAAACTGCAAAAAGCACTGCCTAAATTTACGTCGTGATCATACGAGAAATCCTCCTTCTTACCCTCTTAGCTTCGACAAAACCCGTAACACTCCTGTTAAGTGTAACATCTGCACCCTGCTCACCACATTAGCCCTTCTTGAACCTTCTGTCAGTGGAGAGAATATTCAAGGAAGACATCCACATTCATTATGCATGAGGGAGATGGTCTCTGCACTAGTCCCCCAACAGGCTTACATGTAGGGGGACACAGGCTATGGTTTGTCATTGCAGGGCTACTGGATCTGTGGCTCAAAATATTGACAAGGGGGAATATGGAGGGACACTAACCACGATGATACTCTGAAGGGTAAAACAACAGCCACAAGGGCATTGTGCTGCAGCCTAGAGCATCTTCCTACATTGTAGTGTGTTCAAATTTCACCCCACATGTAGCTCCACACATCTGATACAGTTACTCAACTTTTGTAAGACAGAGGCTGAATTTTACCCTTTCAGAATATCCAGGCACTAAAAAGATACAGTTTGTCATGTGCATCTACATTTGGAAAAGATTTCCCGAGGGCTTAGATAATATACAGCAAAAACCCTGTCAATTTGAGTAACATTCAATATTCCGCCAATAGTGACGGAGATAAAAATTTCAATATACTCCATGTTTTCCTATATCTCTAAACACAACTACTCACTTATTGCTGCTTCTCAACAGCTATTTACCATTAGAATTGACTTTCTTAAAACTGTTTATCACCACATACATCTCTGATGTAAAAATCACATTACAGGATAAATTGACAAGCAATGAAAGGAATCTTGTGGTAGACTGTTTGACTAGAATTATTTTTGTCAGTAGACATCAAATACCTCTATTCAGCAGCAACAGAAAATGTTCTGTTATTTAAATTATAATAAAGAGTGATGGGTCTATGGAAGGGTAACACAGATTGATGGATCCTGTAAAATAATAATGCTGCAGTGCACTAATATTAATTATTAAACCATAAAAATAAAACAGTTGTGTCACTCTGGAAGAAGAATTTCTGAACAAGTGATCAAATCCTGTACTAGGCAGAAGAGGTATTCAAGAAAACAGATTATAAGAAAGGAGCCTGTCTGAGTGATTATTCGATTTGTAATTTAGTGCTTTTATCATCAATTTTAAAAGAAACAAAATAAAGCCTCTGAGTGAACACTTCATAGTTTTAAAATTACTGTATATATCGTTGGCCTATTAAATGATGACATTTGACTATGTGTAGATTAAGGTTAGAAATAATAATGTTGAAGTGTCTGCATCTAATGAAAACATAACACCTTCTATTTGTTGGCATGACTCCGTGCAATAAAGCAATATATCACTGTCCTGAAATGCTAGCAAGAATGGGAAAATGGGCTTCTGCTAATTCGGTAAATCTTTTATATAAAAACATGACTGCTAATCAAATCTTCATTATTCCATACTCTCATATTCTACTGTGTTTTTCATTTATACTTGGTCCTGAACCTTTTAGTGTCATGTTTATGGGCTTCTTTGAAATGGTTCTTTTTGATACTGTAAAAGATTAAACTTGTGGTAATAATGAACAAAAAGTATCCCTATAATAAGAAGAATGACTGTGAGTGGAAATAGTATGGCAACATTAATTTACATCTGGTTAGCCTGATAGCTAATTAAAAGTAATGTTTAAGTTATTAGTGAAGTATAAAGTAATTAATCAGGCCAAATTACATCATATTGATAATGACTGCTTAATACTCCCATTACAAGCAAGAAAATATTTGGCTTTAGAAACACAAAAAAAAAAATAATTTAGGTAAATAAATCACAGCAAAGATCACAGCAATATAAATCATATTTCCTTTCAAGAAATGGAAGGTATGTTTAATTTTCAAAGCTCTCATTACTATGAAGTTAGCTAACCAATCACTTAAAATAAACCAAACATTAAAGATAAATATTATCCCAAACAAACCAAATAAAATTCATAGGGAACCTATTAAAAATTGACAGAATGGCCCTTGCAAAAATTCTGGGCAAAGTTATGCTAAATTACTTCCCAGCAAAGTACCACGTAGTTATTTAATTTGTAATTCATGTAATTTTAATTATTGCAATATTTGTACAGTCAAGTGAAAAAAGGTACAACATAAGATGTTATTTCAAAACTAAAATGTTTTTTTTAAATTATCTTGGCAAGGATCAACTGAATTTACAAGAATTATCTTCATAAAAGAAATGGTACAATCAAAGCTAGAATTGACAACTGCAAGGAGACCCAAATGTAAATGAAAGTACTTTTGACAAAAGCCTTGAAGGCAAGTGATTCTCCCATCAAAGGATGATTCTCATGAGTCTTCAGGTGTAATATTATGTGCACTGATGAGCTGATCAACAGAACAGAACTACTACCCAGCTGTAATCAAGAGTGATTGATGGTTGGGACAAAAAAGTTGATTATCATGACAAGCCCACTGATGCAGAGAAAATAAGTTGTGCTGGGGAAAGCATAAAACCTGTTCAGCGTCTACCTTCTGAAACCTCCTTTATAAAGAATATGAGGAAACATTTATGCTTATTCAGATAGATCTAATACAAATGAACCAAGAGTAAATTTACTATGCATCCAGGGTGGACAAGGGAGGGCGGAGCCAGTACAAATTACTGGGACCCGGCTGTCCGGAAGGGGGCCCAGGGCCCAGCTTCCTGGGCCCTGTTTAGCCGGTCCACCCTTGCTGGGGGGCCCAAAAATTTTTTTTCACCAGGGCCCGAACCTGCTCTCGGCGGCCCTGTATGCATCTGTGCCTGCAGTTGTTCCACCACTGTATATTGAAACATATATGAACCCAACAGAGAATAAATCTTTACATTTCTAAATCATAATATGAAGATAATCTGCTCTTCATCTGTGTAGGTCAATTATATATTAATGCAACAGTATGCTTGTACCTGAGTTTGGTCTAGATTTTTAATATATGTTCTGAAGACCAAGCTTTCAAAGGCTGTGGGAGAGTCACTTGAGACTGCCATATTGGATTCAGCCCTGATAAGGAGCGAGTCTCCTAGGGCCATTTTAAACCTTTAGAGACTTCATTTTCAATTCAGCTCAAAACTTACACATGAGCAGAGGCAACTCACTCTCGTAGGCATTGTTCGAACATGCATTTTGTATTTGAATACAAAGCTTTTAAAACCTGGTTATTGTGTCCCATTCCTACAGAGAATCAAATTCCAGTTGGTGACTGGAATGCAGACATAGCAGTCACATGTGCCTATCTCACAATTTGTCCTAAGAATGTAACAAACTTTTCAAGTGTTAAGAATGCAGGAGCTAAGGAAGAGTCAGTCCTACAGGTTCTTAGGTAGACTTTAATTTACTGAATACAGTAAAGCCTGTTAGTAATTGTCACCAAAGGGACTATTCTTCTGTTAGTTACATTAGGAGGCTGCACAGTGCACTGTGATTAATATTTCCAGAACTCTTACAAGAATGAGATTTTATTGGTCATCAAGAGAAGTGTCCAGAGTTAGCAGAAGAGCATTAGAAAAGGTGTCACTGTGCTTAATATAGAGGTATAATCAACCAATGTCAACCATAGGACCAATTAGTATAGAGCATGTTCAAAAGGGAATTAGGACACAATTTGGGGGAAAAAATCACTGTGGGTTACAACTGTCAACTGATTTTGAAGGAGACACTTCTACACCACATGAAACACCTAAACATTCTCTGTTAAGATCTGTGTTCCTTCTCTGGGTCACAATATAATATATAACTCTCCTCTCTCACATCTTTCTGTCCTCAGTGAGCCCCCCGAAAAGGTGAAGTGTGGTTACCTAAGTACGGAAATGCATTACGAGGCAAAAAGCGGGAGCACTGATTAATGGGGACTCAAGCAGATAACATTTTGTTATTGAGATGTGAAATGTGTGGACTGTACCCATGATTACTAGCCCAATGCTTCAATTTCCCTGCTATTTGAATTTCTGGTTTTTTTTACATTAATATATTGAGAAAAAGCTACAACAACAAATTAGATAAAGCAAAGTAAACATGGCACACTAAATAACAACAGCTAAATTCAAACATTATGCAATTCAACCCCCTTTTGTAGCAGCAGCTGGTATCTTAAGTGATACCTTAATTTCATCACTTTGGGGGTAGAAGAGATGGCTTTAATATTAACTGTCTGGATGTGTTTAAATGGTGTAGGGAGAGTCTTCTCTCATCTCAGACCTTCTCCCTTTTAAATTAACTCCTCCAACTGCTCTCACCTTGGCCTTACCCTCTTTCCTCTGTTGCTCCTAGCAATTTTAAGACAGTTTGAGCCCAGGCATGAGCTGAGAGTCTGGCCTATCAATAGTTTCTTCTTCAAAGGGCAAATGCTGAAGCCGCTAAGTTCCATACTAGAAGCAGAAACCTTTGAAAACAATTCATATCCATACTCCACAGCAGGGCCGCCCACAGGATTCAGGGGGCTTGGGGCAAAGCAGTTTCGGGGGCCCCTTCCATAAAAAAAGTTGCAATACTATAGGAGGCCCCTGTGGGGCCTGGGGCAAGTTGCCCCACTTGCCCCCCCTCTCGGCGGCCCTGCCACTTAGACCTGATTATCAGTGATTTCAGTGGTCACTTAACAAAACAAAAGACTATCTATGGAGCGTAATCAGCTCTGTCTTTAAACAGTGGAAAGGGGCAGGTCAAATAGTACCTGTGACTCAGGCAGACTTTCTTGTGTCAAAAGGAAATGGAAAGTATAATTTAACATGACTTCTTTAATCCTGAAAGCAGGACCTCTTCTCTCCTCTTCCCAGGAGGAAGCAGGAGGAGCAACCATTCTCACTGCCAGATCCCTGCACCACATGAAGGCATCATCTTACCTAACTAGCCCTGGCAACCTAACTTCTACACCTTTGTTAAAAAAGAACTCCTATTTGAAATATATTGCATAATAAATAAATAATACATGTAAAGATAAATAAATGTAAGCATAATAAAGCTCAAAGTAGGGCAACAATATTCCTGTAAGTTCATCATAGGGACAGAACTATTTAAGGTTGTGTAATTTGGACAGTGGTAAGAGAAAAGCCAACAATGCAGAATAGATGGTAAATCTATTCTGTTCACACTTTAGAGGGTGTAGTAAACAAAAGAAATAAACTTGAAACCCATTGTTACTATTAACTGCATGAGAAAGCCATTGCAGGCAAGTCCATCTGTCTTTTTCTTCCAAGACATTTCAGGAACAAGAAACCCCAAGTAAAATGGTTATGTGTGAACCCCTGAAGTAAGGCGGTACCATGAACCCTCGGTCTTGCCTGTAGGCCCTAAAAGGAGCTTACTGGACATTTATTTGTTTTGTTTCTTTTTCCAGTGTTGAGACTCATTTACACACCATGTCAATTATGTTTTTACAGCACCCAGCACAAGGTCTTTTAGTTTGCTTGGGGCTCGGTACCTTAGTAAAGTAATAAATAATAATATGGTTCATTAATGCTTTAATTGACCACATGTTGTAACTTAATTTGCAAAGCTTGCTTTTTAAAGATAATTTTACAAAACTCACTCTATAAAGCTTCCGGAAGTTTTAGGCCTTTATTTTTATATGCCCCTCATTCCCCTAGCACCGCCCGGCCCTGTGGAAACACTGCCCCCGCCCCAGCGCTGCCCGCCTTGCAGAAACAGACCCTCCTTCCTCAGCGCCACCCTGTCGAAACAGCTGTGGGCCAAAGAGGAAGGTTTGGGGAGGGGGAGAGACAGCACACATAGGCAAAGAAATATTCCATTCTATGCATGCGAAAGAAGTGGGCTGTAGCCATGAAAGCTTATGTTGAATAAATTTGTTAGTCTCTAAAGTGCCACAAGTACTCCTGTTCTTTTTGCAGATACAGACTAACCCGGCTGCTACTCTGAAACCTGGCACAAATAGGGTGGCCAGATCAGAGCAGTAAAATAGGACCATCCCCTCCCCACTCGACCCCACCATCACACCCTCTCACGCCCTAGTCCTCCACTGACTTGCTGCGTCCCTCCTAGTCAGTCCCCCACCACAAACTCACCTCCTTTCACTTTCTCCCTCCCCTGCCAGAAATCTCTATGCCTGCCCTAGAACCCCTGCTGGCTCACTGCTTGCCTCTTTGTCCACCTGCCACTTGCCCACCCGCTCGCTCCCAACTTGCCACTGCACCCCCCCCGAGTATATAACCTCATTCAAAGACCCAGGGGGTCACTATATTACTGCACACAGCAATCAATCAGTGCAGTTGTAGGTAAATCTCTGGATTATGCACTTTTGTATAACTTTTACATGACTTTGTATTGAACCTTGGTAATATGTTATAGTGGCCCCAAGGTTTGTATAATTAAAGTAAAAGAAAAATGTCTCATTGCTAGAAGTGGAATGGATCTTTCCTCCACTTTGTAATCAATTGCCCTATTGAATGAATGAGGTGTGAATGAGGAAGGTGGAAGGCAGGCACCTCCAGACAGCTGCAACCCTTGAGAGGGACTGGGAGCCAGACCCCAGACCAAGGAGCTTTGCCTAGGGCTGAGTGGGACGGAGTCTGGGTGCTGGGTGCAGTCTCTGGCTGGGGCATGGGGGTGGACCCCAGTGAGAACACAGGCTGGAAGACTAGACTGAACCCACCACCCGCCTAGTCCATCCCAGAGCCCAGACTGAGAGCAGTAATGTTGGCAGGAGTTGGCTAGAGACAGGAAAGGGGGGTTGGCAGGGGCTGGCTGTGGGTACTGGGTGCAGAGCTGGCTGCAGGTGGGGGGCGGATGGTGTGGGCAGGTCAGGGGGTGCACAGAGGCATCTGGAACCCCAGTCCTTTAAGTAGCCCCAACCCCCTTCTACCCCACCCCGGATCTTTTAAATAGGCTCGGGAGCACTGGGGAATGCATGGCCCTACCCCCAGGCCACCTGCTTCCACTCCTGGCCTCTCCCAGCACTGCTAGTGATTCTGTGTGGCTGCATCAGGTGGGATTTCAAGTGCACCCTTTCACGGAGTCCCCGGGCGATGCTCCTAAGCAGTCAGGACTTTGGGGAGCCTCCTCTCCCTTGGAGCAGACTTGTTCAGGGCAAGAAGCTCACGTCTTCACCTCCTGGGTCTCTCTTGGAGCATTCAGCATCCTCTGCCCCTCCGTGTGCTTCCCACAGCCACAGGGTCCTGCACCCCACTTTGCAGTCAGATGTGACTCTTAGCCAGTAAAACAGAGGTTTATCGAGACAGGAACAGGGTCTAAAACAGAGCTTGTAGATACAGTGAACCGGACCCCTCGGCCGGGTCCATTCCGGGGGCAGTGAGCGAGCCAGACCCCTAGGTCTGCACTTCACTCCTCTTCTCAGCAACCAGACTAACCACCCCCTCCAGCCCTCCTCTCTGGTCAGCTCCTTTCCCGGGCCAGGGGTCACCTGATCCTTTGTCTCCAACACCTTCAGACAGTTGGCACCTTTGCAGAAGAGGGGCCCAGCCAGGCCATCAGTTGCTAGGAGACAGAGTGCCAGGCATTTAGGTCGGTGCACTGGCCCTTTGCTCTGCAGCAATCATCACACACCCTTATCTCACCACCTAGATACTTAAGAACTGCCTAGGGGACACTGAGGTCACACAGTATTCAGAGCAAACATTAGAACAGTCCCAGTCATCGCAACCCTCACCCTCTGCTAATTCACCCCTGTTTGCGACTACCCCTCCCCCCCGCAAGTTGGTCTTTTTATGTTTGCAGGGCAAATGAAGGAGCCATAGTTTAATGGAATTTTCAGCCCTACAGCGGTCTTGCAGCGGGAAAACAGAGTTGATGGGAAGGGAACTGGTTGGATAGGAGCCCCAGTCTCCTTCCTTTCCAAATAATTGGAAAGGGAATTAGATCACGCCGTCCTCAGTTTCCCCTTCTGCAGGGAGATATGGGGGAGATAAAAGTCTCAGCCTGCCGTGCCATATTGCAGACCAGGGGCTTTTTTCTTGGTCACAATTACATGTCATGATCCCAACTTTAGTTCTGAACAGACCCACCCAGGCAGGCACAAACTCACCCTCAAACAGCAACACCCTGAAACCACAACACCACCCCAATATTACAAACCTAGGGGAATCACAGGGTCAAACACTCACGGTTGGAAGTCCCAGCAGCTGTTCAGGTGAGTGAGGTCACTGAGAGATTATTCCACCTGTCAGTCTCCCACCGACCAGAAGAGCTGTCTCCTCCAGGTGAGCAGATAAGCGTTCCCGGCCCCCCCCCCCAGCGGCTGGCTCTGCCTCAGCTCAGCATCTCTGGTTGCCTAGCTGCTGCTGCTGCTTCAGGGAGACGCAGAGCTGCTTCGGCCAGCGGGGCCCCGTCAGGGGAGTATCAGACACAGTCACACAGTCGCGGCCGGGGGCCCCTGCGGGGCCCGGGGCAAATTGCCCCACTTGCCCCCCCCCCCGGGTGGCCCTGCTCCACAGTTAGAAGAATAGTCATTAAACAAAGACAGATCTTGTGTGTTTAAACTTTGCCAATTCTGCATAACTTGACTGTTAAAAAGAGGAGGGCTCTGCACACTCAAGAGATCTTGTGCAGCAAAACTGTGCCATTTTTGAAAGATCTCACACCTTTGGCAGAACACAGTTGCTACATCAAAGGAACAGCTCTTTGAAATGCACCAGTAGGACAGGCAGAATGTGGAGCAGGAGAAATCATCCACAAAGGTTGGCCCAATGCTCAATGTTGCCTGAAAAATCAATATAAGGACAGTTGCCCTTTACCTTCCTTGTTCCCCAGCAATTGTTAGAGTCTATCTATGATTCACATATGGCCAAATTTTGACCACAGCACCAGCCTGACTAGACTCTGTGCTCATACAGCTCTCTAATCAAGGCAGGCTCAACTCTGAACCAGCCATGGTAGTGTGGGCATTCGAATCCACTTCCTACCTAGAGGTAGAGTCTGACTCCATATGTGGTCACAGTTCACTGGAGAGTGATGTTCGGGGAGGCAGAGATAACTCTGTATGGTAGAGGGCTAATGGTGGTGATGTCTCCTTGGCTGAGTGACAATGACACAGTCAGTGAGTAGACCAATAGCTTCTTTCCCCATCTCAGCACCAGAGTGAGCTGTCAGCTGACATGCAATGCTACTAGCTTGAAAATCTCTCCCTAACCCTAGAGAAAAGGAAGGTCTGAGGATGGCAGTGCAACTAAAACCCTGGCAGCATCCCTACCATCCATCCTGACAAGCAGCCCGTAAACAACAGTAGACTCCACATTCCCTGCAAGAGAATAGAGGGGCACTGGGATCCAAGGAGAGCTGATGGATGGAGTGAGGAGGTCATTTATATGAGCTTCCTGCCATATAGGCCCTCTGCAACAGCTAGCCATAGAAAAATTGAGCATCTTTTTGCCCCATACTGTGCTGGACTTTATCAGGCAAGGGTAAGGAGCTTCCCATACCCCTAAGGATTTCATCCAGGGAATGCAGCTCAAATAGCCCCATAAATACTCAAGAGCTGAAGAAGAAGATAGAACATGAAGTGTGGTGAGGTCCTATGGTTTTCAAATATGCCAAAACATGTATATTACAAATATGCCTCTGCATGTATGTTACAAAAGTAAGTATATTATATATTGTATTAAATACCCTACTTTTAAAATACACTAAATACACCTGTTGTATAACATGATTTTTACCTTGATTAATAATCATTTAATTTCTGCTTTCTGGTAACCATTTTAGAAATGCTCTGAGGCAATTCAGGAGGTGTGCATGTCAGCTGTATATTGCTTTCCTAGATTTCTGGCTTGTTTAAATAATTTCGAAGCTATAATTCTAGATTTTTAAAAATGGTTGGCTCCTATATAACTACAAAGAACAAACTAATGGCAAGGAGAAGAAATAAATGAAGTAAAAAATGTTTTCTTTAAAAATATAGAATGCAGTTCAAAATAACAGTTCCAGTTTTACAGTATGGTAGGAGACTTGCAAAGGTTCTAATTGAATTTTTTTGTCCCAAACTTTAAACTTTGTGACATAGAAAAGAGGAGATAACACTTGTTAAAATGCTCTGCATATGCCTATATAAACAGAAGCCATCTCATACCCCAAACAAAATGTATTGAGTTGTTCTCAAATTTTTTGTTTATGTTATATAAGCGCAACATATTCTAGGTTATTTTAATGGATTTTAATAATGTCAAAAATTTTATATCTCAGGTTTTTCTTCAGAAACACTTTAGGGTTTCTACAATGCACTGATATAGATGCTAGAGATTCCCTGGACATCTTTACATCTAGTCACTTTCTGTTACTGTTTATTACTTTTTTCCAGTCAATGCTTTAAACCAGCATCTCTGGAAAAGGGTAGACATAAAAGCATATTTCCATTTTGAGTAGTCACGTTCTGATCACCAATGAACAGAACGTGCAATTCCATATTTGAAATCTGAAATTGCTCCTGAATGTTGATCTCCACACTAAATGAAAGATGGTGCTTCACTGAACAGATGTAGAATAGGACAAAAATAATGTATGATACTCATGTCTGAAGAAATTAAGTTAGGAGAAATTGAGCTTAGTCTTATTGGAAAATACACTCTAAGGTACACGCAGATGTTTCATTCAACATTACATGTGTTTCCTTAGGGGCTACCCATTGTCCACCACCCGCAGAGCATCTACACTCTTTCACGGTATAGTCTGATCACAATTGGTCATTATCCTAATTAGAGAGCAACCTTTACAAATTCTTGCAACCACTGGAGTGCCATTGACCTCACTGAGATGGTGGGCAGGCATAATGATCTGAATTCCTCACTCCCGCTCCACCCCCCGGCCATAAGGATCAGGGTCTAACAGTGAATTCATAGAGCTAGGGTTTTGCTGATATACTAATAAAGGAGAAAAGAAGAAGAAAAATGTGACAGTTACGAAAGAAATGTTGTCCTAAGAACAGTTACAGTTTTGCTTTGTGGCTTGCAGTACATGGTACATGCCTGTATATAATCATGACTGAGTTTGAAAGGTATTTATTAGAATGACAATAAAGGCTGATGTTTTTCTACTGAGAATGGATTCTAAATGTAATGGATACAATCTAAAAACAATCAGGATAGTAGGAGCAAGTAGGATATAACTAATTCATGGAAAGTGTGATAAACATGGAGGTAGATACCTCAGAAAATGACTGAAGCAAATAGTATGAATAAATTCAAACACCACATAGATTTATAGCTGTAGAGAAATTGCATTGAAGGATAACAACTGTGAAAGCAGGAAGGTGTAATTCAATAACTATGAGAGAATAGGGGTATTACCCTGATTGGCCTTTTTCTGTTCCTAAAGGCCTGCACAAAATGTGACCCATCATGAAAGTAAATTCTCAACTAACTATTTATCTATGCAAATACAGCTGTATATGTAGACAGTCAATATGCACAGATCCTGTCCATTGAGTGGGATTTCGGAAATCTCTGCCCAAATGTCTAATATTTCAGCATGCAGTGTCTGTAGCCATGTTGGTCCCAGGATATTAGAGACACAAGGTGGATGGGGTAATATCTTTTATTGGACCAGTTCTGTTGGTCAGAGAGACAAACTTAATATTTTTTATTGGACCAACTTCTCTTGGTGAGAAGTTGGACCAATAAAAGATATTACCTCACCCACCTTGTTTCTCTAATATTTCAGTAGTTCTACATTTCAACATTTGCTAATAAAACATCCCCAGAATAAAAATTTATTTAGTATGTCTTAATCAGTATTATTCCAAATGCAAGGAAGGAATAACAACTAGGAAATAACACAGATAAAATATGATTCATCCTTATTCTGCATGCATCCTGCAGTGGTATTTGCTAGCACAGACTTCTGTGTCAATTTAGAATTCCATTGACATCAATTGGTCTCCATATGGGCTCCAGGGTCTTGTTTGCAGGATTAGGGCAATATTAAAGTGGGGGGGGGGAGGGAAACAAGGCAAAAGGATGATTGATAAAGTCTCTCTGACAAATGTTCAGCTCAAGAGAGCTTTGCTACTGTTGCTCTTTATGTTAAACAATTATTTCTGGCAAGCACAGTACGAAATACTTTTATATTTGATCATAATGGCAATCCAGTGCTATGCACACACCAAATTTCCTGTCCAACCTTCCAACACAATGCAAACTGGATGATCACTCAGAGATCTCCATTACCCAAGAGTGAAAGGAGAAGGAGTTTGTAATGTAACAGACCATCACTGCTGACTTGGTGACCTTGGCAAAATAAGATTGGTCCTACTCAAGACAGAAACCAAAATGATGGAAAAAATTAGAAAAACTTGGCATATGTATATTTTTAAGTAATCTTTCCTTGCTGGGCTTTTTTGCAGTTAGTTCCCAAACCAGCAAGCACTTAAGCATGTGTGTCAGTAAGCACATAAGTAGTCTCACTAAAGTCAATTGGGGCTTGACCCTGTATGGTGCTTAGCACTATGATCACAATTCAGCAAGATGTTTAAGCATGTTCTTAGTGTCACAGAGTTAATGGGAATAATCCCATGCTTAAAGTTAAGCAGGTATTCAACAGTTTTCTTAAACTGGCATCAGACTGCTCTGGCAGGTGGCACAACTGAGCTCTTGGACCACTCACGTGCTTACAGTTCAGCATGTGCTTAAATGCTTTGCTGGCACAGTACCATGTTGAGAATGCAAATATTGAATAGAGGTCTTTGTGGGACAAGAGGCTCATTGCTAAAAACAGATAGAGCAGAGCCCACCTTTCCCATTTCAATGTTCTTCCTCATCTCACAAGTTATTTGCTCATTCTTCCCTTCTCTTGTATGAGAAGATTTATTTTAACAAGAAATAGCGACCGTACCACTGACATAAAGATTTATAGATAACTTCTTCAGAAAGAATATAAACATTTTTAGACTAATGTACTGCTTTTTTATTTTTCCTTTAAACTTAATTTTGTGACCATGCAACCAGAAAAAGCTGGTTGAAAAAAAGCTGGCTGAAAAAAAGCTGAAAGAAATCTATAGAAAAAGGGAGACAATACTGTATCTTGAACAAAAATGAAAAAAAAATCCAAAAGAGCAGTTTTACTATAAACATTTCAATAACACTCTCATACTGTAAGTAAATGGAGTTTCTATTCATTACTGGCTGATAAATCCTATCTCTGGGATCTAAAAAATAAAGTTTCATCAATAGAACTGCCAGTAAGGTCTGGTTCTTATGGCTTTAAATTACATTCAATAAAACACGGTAGAAATTAAGAGTAGGAATGTTCAGTAAGACGCGATCATTTCTTCAAAGAGAAGAAAAACTTGTAATACATGTAGATCTGACATATTACAGTACCATTAATCACAACTTGTTACCTGATGCCTTCCTTTCTGAAAGTGACCTTTCCCCTAACCTGTGACATTTATATCTACACTGCATCTGGAAGCAAACCTCCCAGCTTGGGTCTGCAGACTTGTGCCAATGGGGTTCAATCTAGAGTGCTAAAAACAGCTGTGTTGATGTTGCTTTGATGTTGTGGCTTGGGTTGGAGCTCAGGTTCTCAACCCTGGGAGTAGTGCAGGGGGCTGTGGCATGGCAGGAGGTGCTTGAAAGCCTGAGTTCCAGCCCAAGCCACAACATCAAAGCAACATCAACACAGCTGTTTTTAGCCCACTTGCATGAGTCTGTGAACTTAGGATGGGAATCTCACTCCAGATGCAATTTAAACAGTCTGCTGCACCTCTAGTACTCCAATTACTGAAAGGAGTTCAAACTTACTCGTGGGGCTATGGTGCTTGTTTGTGCTCATTCCACCCACAAGCCAGATAAGTATTTGCAATATTATATTGAAATACTGAATACTTATTAGTGTTTTAAAGCATGTGTACAGCAATTTCTGTAATTCAACAGTGATAAGAATATAGGAATGGCCTTACTCTGTTAGACCAATGGTCCATCTAGCCCAGTATCCTGTCTTCCCAGAGTGCTGGGTACCAGATGCTTCAGAAGGAATGTACAGGATAGGACAATTATCAGCTGAGCCATCTCCTGTCATCCAGTCCCAGCTTCTGGGATCCAAAAAAGAGCATCACAGAGATACCAGAGACCTGACTTTGCATGAAGCAGAAGGAAGAGATATGATCCCAGAGAGGAAATCATTAGATAACAAATTTTCCATTAAGGACTCTGACTCCTGCCTCAGTCAGAGACACTTGAGATGCAATGAAAAATAGGGAAATATTAAGGAGAAGGGAGAGAAGCAGACAGATCTTCCCTTCCCTAAAATTAGTGGCATTATCTAATTTGGGATCACACATAAAGCTTCATCCTCATGAAGGATGCCGCTCCAGGAAACTGGAATTCAAGCCTGTAGCATTTTAAGGTGTTATGACATGGCTAGGCATCTGCTTTACAGATTTTTTTCCAAAAAGATGCTGTCAAATGTACTGAATGAACTGATTCCTTCCGGGACTGGTTTATTTGCAGCTGCACATGCCTCTGAGAATGACCATTGTGTCATCCATTTTTATCTTTTGAATTATTCTTCCTAGCAGCAGAAGAGGAGGAAGACTATAAAAGCAGATTCAGACATCTGTGGGTTGGCTCCCAGTGACATATTGTTTGCTTCCCTGATGGAGAATATTTTTTATTTTAGATTTCAAATGGCTGTGAACAGTTTCATCTGAGGAAAGCCTACCTCCAATCAGCTGAAATACTTCTCGGTTCAGGGACCACTCTGAGTTGAATGTCTGCCAATGACTTTACCAGTTCAATTGTGTGTTCTGTGTCCCTTTTATGTGGGCCATCTGGATGCAGAGTAGGTGGCACTCTTCCCAGGAAAGGATGTGTATCATCACTACCATGTTGAGACTTGAGGTTTTTGTTCCTGCTTGCAGATTTACGTATGCCACATCATGTTGTCTGACTGAAGCAGGACATCCTCCCTACTCAAATCCTGAAGGGCCAGAGTGGCTGCTGTGATCATTAGCGTTAATGATTCTCTGAAGCCTCACTGACTGTGCCAATGTTCCCTTGTGTTGCTATGCCCCAGGTGAGCTACCAGTCCTGAAAGTCTTGGTGTCCATTGTAGGATTCTGGAGTCTGATCCTACCTTCATCTAGGTATCCTGTTTTCACTCACTGAGAGGTCAGATAACTCTGAATGGTATCTTTACCAATCTTAGTATGCCTTGTTGGGAATAGTTCCAATGATGTGAAAAAAAGCTCTTGTATATGTGCAGGGAATAATCTCTATACGTGAAAGCAGAAGATCCAGGACTGCAAGTAAAGATGAATGCATGACACTTGGTTGACTGTGGAGATCAGTGTGTGGATCTTGTCATCAGAAAGACACTAGGCTTATTTGAATTTATCCTACTCCCTAGGGGGACAATGCTTACAGAAAAGATTCATGATCCCCTCTTAAATTTTATGACAAATCTTCATTGCTGAAGCAATGAATGGTCCTCTGAATTACTTCTCATGAGAAGGTCCTTGAGAATAATGCTTTGATAAGTATGCCGTCTAAGAATAGGCCTGGATGAGGACCAATATTTTTCAACCTATTTTCTCTACCAATACTGTTGTGATCACCTTGGGGTTGGTCAGCAGATCAAAAGTTAACCTATTGTATTGGTAGTGGTTATTTTAGTAGACAAACAAATGAAACTGTCAATGACAAGGCCTGTTTGGAACAGGCAGATAAGTTTCTGCCAAATCCACTCATGTGAGAAAGCCTCCAGGAGAGATGCAGTGCCTGTGGAAGAGAATATTCTAGGACTTGCCAGCTAAGCCTCTTTCCCTTGTCAGGCACTTCCCAATTCTTTCTGCTTGCATCTTCAAAGGGTTTAGATTGGAGATGTTTGCACTTGACTTGAATTTGCTCATCCTCTTCCCTCTGCCTGGAGCTCAATAGAGTCTACCACCTTCTTACTTTTAAATACATCTGTATACAGAACCTTGTCTGTTCTCTCTGGATCAGGGTTATGATCTGGGGAGAAGAGTTCTGCTTCTTTGGAGGGAAACTGGAGCTAATAGTAGATACTGGGGATCTGGAACACTTCAGAACTTTTTGGTGGCATTTGGTAGTTTATTCCCCATTGGGCCATCTTCCTTTTCTTATTGGGGGATCTTTTTGGTCCTAGCCTGGGTGTGAGGGTCTTGAGTCCCTGTGGTATTAAGTGGCTAACATGTAAATGTACAGGAAGCACAGGGACACTCCTACAGAAAGAGCCCAGATCGTCCTCTTGGGAAGAAGAAGAGTCTGAAAGGATTCCTTGTCCAATTATTATCCACTTATGAATGTGGAATGGGAACCTAAAACTTTTTTTCTTTTGAAGGTGGATTGAACCAAGGGAAAGGGTTATTTTGGAGTATTTTGATTTATCCCTGAAAAATAGGAAAGGATGGGTCCAATCGGTCATGTCCCAAGTTCTGAAGATGACTAATCTGCCCTTGTGGAGGTGGATGGAGAGAAGGTTTGGACGGCATGTGAGGATGTGGAAGGTCCAACAAACTATCCAGACTCTGAGCCTCTTCCCCTTACAGAATGAGAATTTTCAGGCTGGGAGCAGTCCCTTTCACCTCACATCGTTTGGTTGTGGATGAGGTGGAGGACAAATAATGAAAATAATCTTTGTTTTTAAAAGCTAGGATTGCAGTGGATAAGACAGCAGCACCAAACTGCCACAACTGTTTACACTACTGGAGGTACAGATTTTGGAGCATGAGCAGAAGAGGTACGGCTAAGCCATATGGACAATGCTGCAGTGCCTCTGGTATTTAAAGGACAAATAGTGCAGCCAAATTATCTAGTTCTGGTAAAGGCATTAGGATCTAGAAACTATATTGCACCCATTAAAGATGGTGGATCAGTCCTGCCCTCACTTATACCCTGTGCAGCACCACTGAAATTAGTAAACTTGCAGGAATGGAACTGAGGGGAGAATCTGACCCACCATGTATAAAGTATCAAGTAATTGCCTCTGTGTACAGTATCCTACATCCTCATCTACTATGGATCCACAGTCTAAAACCATTATGTTTCATTTAAGCTCAAATAATTAATACACACAGAAAAGACTCTCTCATTGCACATCCAGCATAGACTAATGCATATTTTTTAGACTAATACAAAATAGTCAACTTACATCAGAATTAAATCTCAGCTGGCAAATGTTGCATGATATGATTTGCTTTCTTCGATGAGGAAGAGGAACCCCAAATGTATGATTGATTACAGCTTTCTGAATTGGGTCCATCTGTAATGAGAGAAAGAGAAAAATAAAATCTTTTCTGTTCCATTGGAAGGTTGCCTATGCCACTTCTGGTATTAAAGAGAATCTCTCCAGGGCCAATCCGTAGCAAACTTTATTCATTTGGTGATAGTACGTTTCTCCCTTTCTTTTTCTATTATTATTGCTGCTTTTTACTGAGAATAAAAAGGGGGAAAGAAAAAACGTAATTAGTAACCTTGAAAAGCGTTTTTTGGCTACTATTCATTCCTATCTCACTTCAATGAAGAAAGCTGAATCAGTTAACACTGAATATGTTTACCTATCAACATGTTAATTTCTATTTTTACTTTAGGAAAACAGCAGAGTAAAAATAATACAATTGTAAAAAAAAATAAATAAGAACCTGGGGGAAAGAAAAAAAGAAAGAGAGTATGAAGTGAAATGTGGAAAAGGATGTATAAATAACTCTATACAGTATGGTGCTTAGCTGGCTTTGCATCATGGCAGGATTCCCAAATATTATGAAAATCTTCAACATTGTCCCAGGTTCCAGAAATGAGTCTTTTATATGAGGCAATTTCTGTCAGAGTCAGGGTAAATTCCAAATCATCCTTCAAGCGTCTGAAGATTATTTTTCTGCCGTTTAAATAAACCTTTTTTAACCATTTTATCCTTCCTTTAGAGAACACTTCTCTAGGTCAAATCCTGCTCCCCAGCCCAAAGTCTGAGTAAATGGGCTTTACACAAAGAATTTCAACAGGGGTCAGAGGGGAATGGTATCCTACCTGCCTCCTCCAGACCGTGGAGTTTGGTATAGCATTTAATACATGGCTGGATGAACAGCTGCCATACTTACATTCCTCTTATAATCATGACTCCACCAGCTGTACTCTAGCTTCTCCCCTTCAAACTGTTTCTCCAAAACCCCTCACAATCCTCCTTATACCCTAACCATGGCAGCATGGGGTCTAATGCAGACATCCTATCGGGGAACCTCTCTGGTCACTGCTGCTCTTTGTGCTCTCCCAAAGAAGAAATCACACTGTGGAGGGTGCTTTGCGAGAAAGGCAAAATAGGCTTTATTACCTTTCTTGGACAATCTTCATGAGGCCAGAGTGGGATAATGTGTACCCTGTAACCCACACACCTCCTGGGTGTGTTCCTCTGTCCCATCTAGCGGCACCGAGACCACTGAGAGATTAATGAGTCTGCTCTACAGACTTAGCTAAGGGCCATATGGCTTTTAGCTCATGCAGTAGAAACTCATGCATTTAGCTCCAGTGATCCCAGGTTCGATCCCACCACTAATGACCAGGTCTATCGGTGTTACAGGTTCATACCCACCCATTGTGGGCTGGATTTCTAATTAGGCACAGAAGGTACATGCCTAGGGGCATGTAACAGTAAAAAGTGGGTTAAAAGTTTCATTTTTTATGGAAAACACAAAGATCTGTTGTAGGTGGGGTGAGGGACTGAGGATGCTGTGCCTAGGGGCACATAAGATGTAAATCCGGTCTCCTGACTACAGTCCGTCTTCTCCCTCAATATGTAAACCAATCCATTCTCTGCATAATCCAGGAAAAGGGCAGTGGCTGCTAATGTAAAGGAAGGTGAGTGCCTCTTTCCCATGCAAGTGGTGAGAACTTTGAGCAAAGGAATCTCTCTGCATGCTGATCTGGGGAACATAGTTGGATCATGGTTTTGGTGCCATGGTTAGATCCAATAGGTAGCCTGTTTTATGATTCTATTTCAGCAACGGCCAAACTTTCATGAAAATCATCATTCCAGGGGAAAGGATGCAGAAAACCTTGAAAGATTGGCTGGTCCTGTAAGAAATCTATCACTTAAATTGCAGCAAGGGAGACTTAGGTTTGACCTAACTGTAACGGTAGTAGAAAGAACTGCAACAAATTACCTAGGGAGGTTGTGGAATCTCCATCATTGGAGGTTTTTAAGAACAAGTTAGACAAACACCTATCAGTGATGGTCTAAAGAATATTCAAGCCTGCCTTAGTGCAGGGGACAGGACTAGATGACCTACTGAACTCCCTTCCAGTCGTACATTTCTCTGATTCTATGATTTAAGCCTAAAATCTCCAAAAACTGTTCATGAGATTTCATCACCAATGCTGAAATAAACGTCCACAAACCTCCATGTTAAAGTTGTTATGACTCTTCCTTTTTTGACAATAACCATTTGATAACTATATTATTTAAAAATTTTAAATAGCTGTATAATAATTCATGAGCCCACTCATTTAAGCAACAGGTAAGCTTTATCTTTGAGGTATGCTGTCACAGGGCTGTACAAAGTCATCATCTGAGTCATCCAACCCCTAACCATGATGCATCCAATACTCAGCTCATTTAATTCTTATATCTATCTTTAAAAAATGAATTTTGTTCTGAACTAATACCCCTATGGTTCATTTACTTCTCATAAGGCAACAGATGAGGTATTTGATAAATGCAGGATTGGTGCTTTGTCTGTGGGTAATGAATGATTCAGGGGAATTGTAATAGTAGGAAGATGGAGCTTTTCATCTCTTCTAGTATGAATCTGGACCAGCTCAGCACTGAAGCATTTGAAGCATTGTATTACGTGATGGCTATTCAATAGCTGATGTTAAATAGGTTGTGATCTTAGGCCAGTCCCTGGTGGAAAAGTTTTCAGATCATAAAAATACTATCACAAGGTGGTAAAGCTCCATGACAAGATGTATAAAGCCCACATTGGCCAAGTGACACTTAATGAACTGCTCTGGACTCAAGCAACCCTACCTTTCCACAACTGCCAGGCATGTCAGGGGTCGGGGGGGAGATGTAAAGAGAGAAGCCCAGCTCAGCTGGCAGCAGACTTTGAGGAACGGAGAGCAGATCTTCAGCCCTCAGCTCCTACAGAGGGCCTGGCTGAAGGCAAGAACTGTTCAGGAGATCACTGCCTGTTGAGGTCCACTTTGACAAAACGCAGGCCCCTCCAGCAACAAACTATTACTTTAGAATTATTACTAGAGACACTCGCCTGAGGGCACTGAACTGAGCCATGGCATACTGGAGGTCTCTGAAAGAAGAGAATCCTTCCATGGAAAGGTAGACTCCCATGGACTCAGTTGGAGGGTTGAGTATCCCACCACCAGACCCATGCTGCTGGCAGCCTGGAGATCAAAGGCTGGGTGAGTTCAGAAACCCGTCATGTGCCTTGGAGGATCAACCTTTTGACAGTTCTGCAAACAGCTTGTGGGGAAACTATCAGCTTGTTAGATTTTGCTGAACAAAACACAAACGTCACATGTGTTTGTACCATGCCCAGCACAATGGAGCTCTGATCCCAACTGGGGCCTCTGTTTTCCACTGTAATCCAAATAACGTACAACAACAAGGATTAGTTTGATTATACCAAGGACTGTAATGACAACATGCTGTAGCACAATGTGATGATGTCATACTTTCATCTAATGTGTGTGCTGCAATCTTTTCACGCTGTAACATCATGTTTGAAAAGTCCATGCTCCAGAATGTAGTATAGAACACAGAGCAGGAGAGGGGCAGCTCTATGGGGAAAGCAAATAGCCTGGCAATTCAGGAGTCCATTCCTGGGTGGTACAGAGAGGAAAAAAGAAGACTGATCTGCTTGTGCCACCTGACTTCCATCACTAGAGCACAGGGTCTGCTTTGGCTGATTTCACCACATTTAATTGGTGTTGAGACTTTGGGAACTGTGGTTTAGATATGTCTATACAAGCTGGGAATCACGCCTCCCAGCTCAAATGCAGATATACCCTTAGCCCCAAGCTAGAAATGGGAACCTCTTCACACTCACCCTATCACCTCAGGCCATATTACAAGAACTGAACAGATACATTCTTTTCTCTCTTCCAATATACCTTTTCCCCGAAAGGCTGAGATTTTTTTAACCCAGTACCTTAGTACTCAAAGTATACAAACAAGAAAAATGTGCACTGCTTGAATACTTCCTGAGAATTAGAAACATATTTTCTTCCAGCTGGTCCTCACCTCTAAAAGACAGACCTTTATGTCTCTTATCCCATCACATCCCTGACTCTGCCAATGAAATCAGCCTTGAGTCCTGTCTGTTCTCCCACAAATATCTCCATGCTTTCTTCCAAGCTGCCTTTTATGTGTGGATTGCCCTTCCTGACCTAATCTTTAATTCAGATCCCTCCTCAAGACTCAACTTCTGTTGAGACACCTTCAGGAATTCAACCAGCTAACAATGGCTAGGCTAAACAGCATTTGGGGTATAACTGACCTATTAAAAAAACAAAAAAACTTTGATGATTTATGTGATCACTCCATTCCATGTCTAGCCTATTTTTTAATGTTCTGATTAAAATTAAATTGTGATCTCTCCTCAATAATGATTATTTCTACCTATTTCTTTATTCCATTCCTAGCGTAATACAGTCTGACCCTCATTGGTGGCTCTGGGTTTTACTGCAATAAAAGTCACTATTCCCTGAAATCTCTTGTCTTTTTGAGTTCCGTAACTTCTATCCTTTAATCAGTAACATTTTAAATAAAGTTAGACCTGGAATACCAAAATAAACATTAATATCAATGTTTGTAACACATAATCCACAGGCGCACTAGAGAAATTAGTTTCATCTGCCAAGAGGAACAAATCACAATCAGTGGTTTAGCAAGCATAGCTCATCTGATTCTTCTACTAATGCTCAAACCGCAATGAGACTCTCAGATTCTCAAGTGGATTAGATGGTTTGTCTGCAGCTTTACATGCCTCATATATGGCCACAAGTTCTGTGACATCAGCTGGGAATTACTGATCTTCCAGTTAATTTCTCTGATATGAAATGTTCTGTAGTGATGGACCTTGATCTGTTCTCTCTACCTGTCCTTTCCCTCAGTTTCTTCTCTCTCTCTTGTTCCTCCTCCTTTGTCATTCTCTCCCCTCCTTCCCCCCCGCCACCTCCTCCCACATATGCATTGGCCCTCTGACTCTCTACATAGCTGCGTGATGATACCAGGACTTGGTTCAGCTGCTATAGTACTTGTGCTCATCTCACAGATGATGGCCTCGACTCTCAGCATTAACACACCAGGCTGTAAACTAGCTACAGAAGGGCTACGTTTTTCACATGAAATCAGGGAGTCAACAAGTACTTAAAGTACAATACAAAAGCTGCTTCAATGGCTACTAGACTAGAACAACTAATTTCTCAAGGATTTGGGTTTATCCACCTCTGTAGTAAGGATGCTGACTCTAAAGGGACTTGGGTTTCTGATGGAACTAATGTCCTCCCATTAGGTTTAACAAGTTTGCAGCACATAACTTTTGTAAGCAGTGGGTTTTTGGTTGGGTGGTTGTTTGGTTTTTTGGGGGCGGAGGGTGTGTGGAAAGAGGATCAAATATTCTCCGCAGATTTACTCTTCTTTTCCTGCTGATAAAGAAATACATGTCTGCGTATTTCCCTTCCTTTTTGTATAGATTTGTACTTCTCCTACTCACTATAGAACATGGCCGCATTGTGAACCTTATGATTTGTTCTTGTAGTGCTATAAGCAAAGCTCTCTGGATAACCTCCAAGGTGATTAAAGAAAGCTGGTTCAAATGCAGGAATCCTTTCTCTGCCAATTGCTCTTTGATACAGCAAGTCAGAATTACTTTTCCCAATATGACTCCATAAACCCGACTCCTAATAAAGTCAGGGCAGACAACCGTAAGTGAGAGTGAGAATGACTGAGTGATATTTGGCATTATTGTTTTTTCCTAGAGATCTCATTTGGAAATCGCTGCCAATGCACAGATTAAAAAAAAAAAACATTCAAAAGCATCACAGAAGCATCCAAAAGTTTGTTGTAGGAAGGCAGAGAGAAGCAAATACATTTTTGAGTGCTACTTGATGGGAACTGGGGACTGATTGACACTGGAAGGCAGAAGCTTGGGGGCATGTCAGGATCACACAGATGGATGGAGATAGTCAACTCTCAGAGGGATCTAGGAGGAGGGGTTGCAGGGAAGTTTGAGGGGAACCATAGCCTCTCAATGTTTAGAGAAGCAGATGAGAATTTAGATACTTAATGGAACTCTTTTCAGGTTCACTGATTGCTACTAATTATACATGCAAACTGTATCCCACATTTTAAATATCATTTATGTGCTAACTATATGCTTTTTTTTGAAAGAGGTACTATCAAGATAACAATTATTTTATAAAATCTGTTTTATTCTTCTATTAGTACTATGTTGTTATAGTTTGTTAATTAAAAAAAATTCCTTTATTTTTTCTATTTAGGATGTGGGGTTGGAGGTGTGAGGTAGGAAGAGACTGCAATTCACATAGGAACAGATCATGCTTCTGCTTTTAAGGCTATGCTGGAGGGTACGATATTGTAAGATGCCCCCTTACTCTCCCTTGAGCCAGCTTCCTGGATTGTGGGTTGCAGTATGGGGAGGAAAGTAGCCTCCATATATAGAATATGTCCCAACTCCCACATTACTGGCCAGGATGGAGGATGGGTGGAGTTTTGTCTCTCCTCCTTCACACATAGGAACATGCTATCAGAGGTATGCTGGTGTGCTGGAGTGGGGAAAGTACTCTGTACTAGGTCTTGATCTAGTACCAGTTATTTCCCCCTAGAAGCATGAAGGAACCTGGAAGGCTGACTGTGACTTTCAAAGTCACAATGTGACATCTGGTTTACTCCTGGGACAGTGTATTGTTCAGGGCTGGTGGCAAAGCCATGATGGAACTCTTAGGTCTGGCTAATAGGTGGGAAAATTTCATGTTCCAATCTTAGTCACTTTTCCTTTTTGATACCCAAGCCCTAGTACAATGGCTTTTTGTTTGTGTTTTTAATTATTCAAATAAAAGCTTGTGGGTTTTTTCATTGTTTTTAAATTACAAAATATTTCTATTCTTTGGTCAAATACTATATTCCTTCTTCAAGACTCAGTCATGTTAACTTACATTGGTAGCTTTGGTAACTGCCTGAGTTGATGTTCAATATAGATGGCAGACGTTCGCCCCCTATTTAGTTTTGTTAACCCAAACTCTTCCTTTCCCATACATTTATTGTTAAACAAAGTCCACAGTTTGAATCTAACCACTTGACAATGTCCCTCTCAATGTTTTTAAGCAATTATTCTAGAGCTACCATAGCTGTTGTGCCTACAGGGCCTCTCTAGCCAACTCTCTGTGTAGGGTCTTGTTAATGACAGGGATGAAATCTGGGGTGTGGAGTTTCTACATAGCAACTGTTGATACAAAATTGAATAGTCATAAGGATCATTTCTGTAAAATAGTTATTAATTGCTCTTCCTTTTGTTGATGATCCTTCTTACTGAAGCCATTAACTAACAGATCTGCCAGGCATATCTATTTAATCACAAACACAGAAATAATGTCCTAATTATCTAGCGACTCATGAGAGCTGTGTGGGGGAAAAAAAGTTTACGCCTACAAAGAATTTTGTTCCTTTTCGATTTTCACTGTTTCAAATGGGAGGAAGAAAAAAGTAGTGTGTGTGTGTGTGTGTGTGTGTGTGTGTGTGTGTGTGCGCGTGTGTGTGTGTGTGTGTTTTGTTTTTCCACTCTGTTTCAAGAGTTTAGCCATAAACAGAAAACAACTTTCTCCAATATCCATGCCATGTAAACCAATGCAGATGAGACACAGAGATACAAGAGAGGTAAGGCTTGTGACAGACTGATTAGCTGTTGCCAGAACAATGCAGATTGCCTCAAAAAACTATCTTGTTTATGGGAAAATAAAGTTGCAGCCACTTGGCCAAAATTACAGATGTCCATCGCCATTTCCACTGCCATTTCCATCACTGTTCTCAGTGCCATTTACAACAACATATGTTCAATTTTCCAGGCATAAGTGGCTCTGTATAATAGGATTGGGTGAAAAGCATTTGGTTGAATTGCAAGACTATTTGCCAAATTCAGCCAGCAAAATGCAATTAAATTTCAATATTAATATTGGTTTCTGGATAATCATCTGTTTGGCTCCCTTACTGCTGCTGACATTAAAGATCTGATATCTATACCTCTCCTTCCTATAGAAAAGTGAAAGAAATACAAATCTTCCCCAGCCCCAATCACGATGCCTTCTCAATAGCCTCAAGAGGAGGGGTTCAACATCCTGTCCCAGAAATCCAGATGAAAGAATATTCCATCAGCAGCACCCCAGAGTTAAAAGAAAGGCACAGAATGGGGATAAGTAGGTGGATATTCATATTCAGGGATTTCTCAAATGCTAAGGCTCATGAATATTAATAGCAAACAAATCTAAATATCAACCTATTGATGCCTATTGTACTGGTACCCCTTTTTGACCCAAGCAGCTAGTCAAAGTTAATGGTATTATCAATGGGAGCAGAAATTGACCATGGAGTTTGGTGTTTCCTTTAATGAAATCTTGTTTATTACAAGGCAAGTACAAAGTTCTGATTCTCCAAATACAGGAGGGACCAAATCAAAGCAGCAGTTTATTAACTTACAGGCCCAAGCTTGGTTCAGCCATCTCCCTTGACCAAGACATCTCTCTAGGGTCTCACCATGCTTACAGACTGCTGTTTGGCTTTCTTGCTCTGGCCCTAAGTTTCTCTCATTCTGTGTGTTCTGCCTTCCTACACCCACCTCCATCCTTACTCAAATGGTACTCAGAAAAACCCCTCTGCCCACTCAGTCTGAAACTCCTGTGTGGGTTCACAACCTCTTTTGTTTTAGCCGGGGGGCTTATGATTAATATATCCCGCCAGTTGTATTAATGGATGAGTGTGTTCACGCCCAATGTAAAAAGGGCGTATGATCGATGCTGTCACCAGTGCCTCTCTGTGTAATAGTATGTTATAGTGTGACTCACTTCTGCCTGCCTTACAGTACTGTCATCTCTCATGATTTTATTACTAGTATCACAATAGTTGGTCACCTTCTTATAGCTTCAGTTCCTGGAGCCATGCCGGATGTGCAAATCTCAGCTTTCATTTAAAACAGGATTCTAGATCTCACAGTGGCAGAGAAAGGTTTGACAAAGTTATTTGTAAAGCCTGGGCACCTAAAGAGCAATAAAAAGAACCAACCATTATTTCTTAAATATCATGATTCTTAAGTTAGTGGGCCTGACATCCAAGTTCTGAATGGCTGAATTTGGCAATATTGTATGCGTTGCACTATAAAATAAGAATAAACAGATCTAGCTCAGAAGATGAAGATTGTTAAAAATAATTATATTTACTTGAAATAAGGCCCCAAACCACCAGATAAAAGTTGAGTAAAAGTATACTTTATCTCAAAGCCAAATAAATTAGCTGTAGAGCTAATTGTGTTCTAAAACTGGCTACTGCAAAACAGAACCTGCCCATTGTCCCCCATTACTGCTATCTCAGTCCCAGTCTTAGCAGCATACCTGAAAATAATTGCTACCACCCTTCTCCAACTGTTGTATTTTTTCCTTCTGCAACAGAGTGAGTACTCTCTCTTTCTCACTTGAGTTTACATGTTATGTTTCATATAATTCCTTCCCATTATTTGTGATTTCATAAGAAGCTTGAATTGTTCAGAAATTTTAATACTGCAGAAATGTTCAATTTCTGAGAAGAGTTGGTAGAAGAGAAAACTGGAAAACCAGAAAAGTAGTTATGTCCAGTAACTAGAGTCTAACACTAAATACCCGGAGAAACAGGATCTCAAGATCAGGTTCCTTCAGTGGAATGCCATACTAAAACAAATCATCATCCATAACACTAGAGCTAGAATTACTGGAATCTGAAAGTGAAGTCAATGTCACAGCTTTGTGACAGTTAGCAGCCCCCATAACAGCTAGTAGCCTTATAATAGCTGGCAACCATTAGGAGAAATTGGACCCCTCACGGACACAGTCGCCTGAACTTTTGAACTGTCTTTCCTTATCAGTCCTGAGGCAGTTGAAGCAGGTCCTAAGCTAGTTTTTGCTGAGCAGATTGCAGAAGTGCAGGGTTTGCTAACCACCAATCAAATGCTAACATGACCGAAGCCTGTGTGTGAGTGTGTATAAAAGATTCTTGCTTTTTGTATGGAGTAGAGTTTTTTGTACCAAGAGAGAGATGTACTCCTTAATACATTATTTTGATTTAAATCACCTTTTATATAACTCTAAATGAAAAAAATGTATGAACCCAGCAAAATGAACTAGAACCAAAAGTTAATTGCCAGTACACAACTGCATAGCCAAATGAAAACTAACAGTAGATAGGGGCCATCCTTGAAGAATTAATTCCGATTCCGGCGCTGCCGATTAATCATAGTTATTATATGACTTAATTGGCAAAAAAATTAATTGTCGATGTAAAATAAATCATCATGATTAATGTGCACTTGAGTCACAATGTTTGAAACAATACAAGTCCAATTGAAATGTAATATTTTGATTTTGTTCTATATTTCTCAATACTATTGATTTCAATTCACATACAGAATATAAAATGTATCATGCTCACCTTTATACTATGTTTATTATAAATATTGCACTGTAAAAATGCATAAAATAGTTTTCAGTACTACCTCGATACAAGTACTGGAAGAAGCAATTTCTTTATTGTGAAAGTGCAACTTACAAATGTAAGATTTTTTTTGTTATATAATTGGACTCAAAAACAAAAACAATGTAAAATTTTAGACTCTACAAGTCCATCAGTCCTACTTCTTGTTCAGCCAATCACTAAGACAACAAGTTTGTTTACATTTATGGGACATAAATGTTGCCCACTTCTTATTACAGTGTCACATGAAAGTGAGAACAGGTATTTGCATGGCACTTTTGTAGCCAACATTGAAAGATATTTACATGCCAAGTATGCTTAAACATTCGTATGCCCTTCATGCTCAGAAACCATTCCAGAGGACATGCTTCCATACTGATGACACTAATTAAAAATAATGCAGGAATTAAATTTGTGACTGAACTCTTGGGGGAAACTGTATGTCTCCTCCTCTGTGTTTACCTACATTCTGCCATATATTTCATGGTATAGCGATTCCATGTATATGCAATGACCCAACACATGATTTCATTTTAAGAATACTTTCACATTAAATTTGACAAAACACAAAGGTACCAATGTGAGCATTCCTAAAGATAGCTATAGCACTTGATCCAAGGTTTTAAGAATCTGAAATTTCTTCAAAATCTGAGAGGGATAGGTGTGGAGCATCTTTAAGAAGTCTCAAAAGAGCAACACTCTGATGTGGATAACTACAGAACTGAACACAAAAGAAAGTATCAGAGGGTAGCGTGTTAGTCTAATATTCACCCATGAAGCTCATCGCTCCAAATGTCGGGAGTCATAAGGTGCCACAAGACTATTTGCTGCTTTTACCAAAAGAAAGCTGCTGGTGGCTCTGACTCAGAGATCAAAATGAAAATAGTTGGTCCGCACTCTTTGGATCATTATCGAGCAGCTGTCATCATCATGGACACATACTCTCTGGAAGGGTGGTTGAAGCATGAAGGGATATAAGAAATCTTAGCGCACCTGGCATGTAAATACTTCCGACGCAGCTACAACAGTGCCATGCAAACAACTGTTGTCATTTTCAGGCATTACTGTAAACAAGAAGCGGGCAGCATTATCTCCTACAATGTAAATAAACTGTTTGTCTGAGTGATTGGCTGAACAAGAAGTAGGAGAAGAGTGGAGTTGTAGGCTCGAATGTCTACACTTGATTTTTTTTGAGTGTAGTTATTCTTGTACATAATTCTACATGGGTACAAAAAACGCTACTCCATTAAAAAAGCAGAAATCTTTTAAACACACTTCAAAACCACGGCTTCGTCATGTAGCAATTTGATGGTGGTAGCAACCCTGCACTTCTGCAATCTGCCAGCAAAAACTACGTTAGGAACTGCTTCAACTGCCTCAGGACTGATAAGGAAAGACAGTGTCAAAAGTTCAGGCGACTGTGTCCGGTGAGAGGGTCAAAATTTCTTCCTAATGTTCCAGCTATTATAAGGCTACTAGCTGTTATGGGGGCTTGCTAACTGTCACAAAGGCGTGGACATGACTTCACTTCAGATTCCAGTAATTCTTAGCTCTGTGTTATGGATGATGATTTGTTTAGTAATGGCATTCCACTGAAGGAACCTGAATCTTGAAGATCCGTTCTCCGGGTAGTTTAAGTGTTGAGACCTAGTTACTGACATGAACTACTTTCTGGTTTCTCCAGTTTTCTCTTCTAACACTCGGTCCAGAGAAATTGACTATTTCTGGCAGTATCTAGATTCTGAACAATTCCAAGCTTCTTATGGAAAATCACAAATAATGGGAAGGAAATTATATGAAAAAGTAAACATCAAGTGAGAAAGAGAGAGCTATACTGTGCAGCAAGGAAAAAATACAAACAGTTGGAGAAGGGTGGGTAGCAATTTTTTCAGGTATGCTGCTAGACTGGGACTGAGATAGCAGTAATGGGGACAATGGGCAGGTTTCTGGTTTTGCAGTAGCCAGTTTTAGAAACACAATTAGCGTACAGCTATATTTAGTTGCTGGAGATAAAGTATACTTTACGCAGCTTTTTCGTGGTTTGGGCCTTATTTCAAGTAAATAAATTATTTTTAACAATCTCATCTTTCTGAAGGCTAGATCTGATTTATTTCTATGTTCTATAGTGCAACGCATACAATAATTGCCAAATCAAGCCATTCAGAACCTTGGGATGTCATGGGGGGCGCCCGGCCCACTAACTAAGAATCATGATATAAGAATAATGGTTGTTCTTTTATTGCTTGCTTTAGGTGCCAGGCGCTTTACAAATAACGTTGTCAAACTTTCTCCTGCCACTCGTGGATCTAGAACACCTGTTTAAATGAAAGCTGAGAATTGGCACATCCGGCCATGGCTCCAGGAAACTGAAGCTTATAAGAAGGTGACCAATATTGTGATACTATAATAAAAATCATGAGAGATGACAGTAACTGTAGAGGCAGGCAGAAGTGGAAGGGTCCAGAAACAAACTAAAACAGATTTACTTATTACACAGAGAGGACTGGTGACAGCATCGATCATACGCTCCTTTTTACAGTGGGCGGAAACAACTCATCCATAATACAAACTGGCGGGATATAGTTAATCATAAGCCCCCGGTCTAAAACAAAAGAGGTGTGGAACCACACAGGAGTTTCAGGACTGAGTGGCAGAGGGGTTTTCTGAGTACGCATTTTGAGTAGGATGGAGGTGGGTGTAGGAAGGCAGAACACACAGAAAGAGAGAAACTAAGGGCCCAGCACGAAGAAAAGCCAGACCAGCAGTCGTGAAGCATGGTGAGACCCTCAAAGGAGGATTCAGGTAAAGGAGATGGCTGAACAAGCTTGTGGCCCTGTTAAGTTTAATAACTGCTGCTTTGAATTTGGTCCCCCTTATTTCGAGAATCAGAATTTTGTACTTGCTATTGTAACTATAACAAGATTCAATTAAGGAATACACGCAACTGCCATGGGCAAATTTCGTCTGCTCCCTATCTGATAATACCATTAACT
>NC_133770.1:73187388-73235634 GCF_003597395.2 Chelonoidis abingdonii
CTTCAGAATTTTCTTAGTGCCTTACTTTCTTATAGTGCTAATGCATCAGCATTAACACTGCTGCTTAATATTAGTTTAAACTGGTTTTTATAACGTGAATGTGGGCAAGTTTTCCAGTACTGTATGCTTATATTTTGTTGTGCTAAGGCAGATCAGGCACAGGGACATCAGTTTAATATCTCGCCTTAGGGCCCCATAATCCTAAGGACGGCCCTGGCTGGGGGGAGGGAGAGTTCGGTTCCTTTCAGGGCAATGTTACCAAGGTCACCTTTGTGTTCTTTAAAGGCTGACCATCACTGGAGAAACAGTTATTTGAAGGTACTGGAATGTGAAAAGAAAAGTCGTTTTCCAATACTGTGAACAGGACCGGCTCTAGCGACCAAGAAACAAGATGATGCTTGGGGGAGGCACAGTTTCAGGTGGCCATTCCAGGTGCTCTCGGAGGTTTTTTATGTTTTGGTTTTGTTTTGTTTTTGCTTTGGGGTGGGCAAAAAAAAACCTAGAGCTGGCCCTGACTGTGGAGGCAAAAAAAAACCCTTTTTTTTCAGCCACCTATTCTAGAGGGACATTTCTGATAAGTGGTTGACTCCCTGTTTTGCTGAGTTGTGGAGGGGTTGTGTGAAACTACGAAATTGAGCCCAGCACATTGCCTGCCTTTAACCTCAGAAACCAGCTTAAATTTCTGCTATACCAAAATGTTGCAGAATAGGGCTTACGGACTAGTTTGGCAATGTGTGAGAGAAAATTAACTGTATTTTATTAGATAGCAGCAGAATTCCATGGAAAGGAACAGATAACCACAGAAACATCCACCTACTCCTAGCCGCCAGCCTATTGTCCGTGAAAGTATGAAGAATGAGGGACAAAACAGATGTTATTTTCTTCACTAGAGTTTTGGTTAACACTGCAAGCAATCACTGCTCCACGGTGAAGGACATGGAATTTGTTTGTGCAATCACCGGAGTCGGATGCTTCATCACGCACACCTACTTCTCCTGGCTTGCAGAAGCTGATCAGTGTGTGGGAGAGGACAGGACACCAGGACTGGGAATGATACAAAACATTTGAAATGTCACAGTTTAACGACGTGCTCTGACTTCCTGTGACAAGTAAACAGTTTCTTTAGCCTTCCAGACTGACGCCTGAGCATCAGCCCCTCCCTCCCACTCTCCTGGCCCCATTCACAGGTTGAAGGAAATACGTGGGAGGAGGAGGAGTGGTTGAGGGCTTTGACAGACCATAAGTATCATAAAACTGTTCTTTCCCCACCGGACCCTTCAGAACCCACATCTCCCTCATCATTTCCGCCCAGCAGAGTCTGCTAGTACTATCGCCATTCAGAGTGCTCGCTGAACAAATTCACAGACAACCAGGAGCACAGGGACTGCTTGTTAATACGTGCTACAGTTGATGATAAATGTTTACAGCGATTCTTGAGATTCAATAAAACCTTTATTTGCAAACTGGTCTTGCTCCCAAGTCACGGATGGACTGAGGTAGGATGGGGTGGAGTAGGGTGGCAGTCTTCAGCATGTATCAGGAGCAAAGAAGGATATTTCAGGTTGTGCGGATGGATTGGTGATTTACCAGCTTCAGGTTCTGGTTCTGCTGGCAGCATAGGGTCTCCTCAGGCTCCTCAGAGGGCGCGTCTGCTGGCTATGGTTAGGAATCTACATTCTCCTCACCAGGGCTGCCAGAAGCGGAGCAATTTGCCCTGTCCAGGGGCCCTGTGAGCCACTCTGGGTTTCGACGTGCGGGCTGTTCACTCATCCGTCTCGGCGGGTCCTTTCTGGCACAGCAAAACTCTGAGCAAGTGAAAGACCACCGCTAAGTTGCTCGCTGAAGCCTGAGCGCAGCCTGGTGAGTACTAAATGCCGACAAGCGGTGCAAAAAAAACAAACAGCCGCAATCGCACACTTAGGCTGCTTGCTATCATCGCTTCTGGCGGGGACCAATTTGGTGGGGGTCCTTCCCCACCTTCCTTTGGTGACAGAAGGGGCACTGGCCAAAACCGCACTTGTAGCTGAACACTGCAGTGTAGATGTCTCTATGTCTCAGTCTGGGCCTGCTTGGAAACTACTTTTAAAAATTAACTGAAAATAACTCCCAGTTGACACTGAACCCTTTAAGACATTTACTTTTGCAAGATGCGTTACTATTACGTACAGTAACTTCTCTCAATGTTACTTTACCTACTATAAAGGACACATTCCATAAGTGTTTAAATACCGAAAAGGCTTAGACACTATGATATATTATAGTGTGTATTGAAACAGGTCTACAGAGCTCTCGCAGGTAGCTTCTACAATTTTTAAATATTCTAATCACATATAGCATGTTGGATTTAAGAATGCATTTTTTGGAATTCATTACACTCTATGCATAAATAAGAGATCGTAATTATAAAAATTGCCTACTCTGGCATAGCATACTGGCAAGCTGCGCACCTCTATGATTAACAGTGAGAATGATTTCAGTCCTAACATGCCTTCCCATTAACAATTTTTTGAAATAGCGTGTATATGAAATAGACTGGCAATGGCCTTTTTGACCTCTCACTCTGAGAAAATTCCTTCAGGCCCAGTATGTAAAAATTAAAAAATTGTCTGGCAAATCCTGCACTGTTGTTTCTAGGAGTTATTAAAAGGATCCACTGTCACAAAAATATTAACCTTTGGTCCGTTTTTCAAAGTTTCATTCGCATATGAACATATGAACAGTGCCTATGGGAATGCTTATGTAATCTTCATTACGCTTGCTAACCTTTTTCAGGACTCTACCTTAGAAGACTAAGCTTGGGAAAATGTTCTTAGCTTTTTATTCTTATGTTTGTTTTCTGCCCAGAGTTTGATGTTGTGCGCTCCCATGTCTTGGTTTAAACTTGTGAACAATAGGACTTGATAAAAGTTAGAATTTTAACTTTATGGTAATCTTTTACGAAATGGTAACATTCTCCCTTTGTTTGAGAAGTGTTATATGTTTATAATATTATTACCCTCTGCCTCTCCTCATTTAAGTCTGCCTGAAAATACGCTTTCCACAGTGTCTACAAAAATAATTCCTTGTTTTATACTTCAAGCTTGACTCTTTATTCTTATATGTTTAGAAAACCAACGTGATGTAGTGTGGACCTTAATTAGGTACCACATGTCTATTCTAATCTCTGTATGTACGGTATACTGCTTCATCACTGTAGCCATCGTGACACCTTCAAGTAGGGCATTAAAGACAGGACAAAACATCTATGAGGGTCATGCTTTGTTCTCTCTGTATCTAGCTCCACAGGGACTAGTTGTGTGTGGCAAGGGTAAGTTTGTTTTTGATAGATATTGAGAGGGTTTTTTGTCTGCTGCTGGGGATGATTTCAGGATTGAAAGGAAAGGAGACTGTTTGGTATAGACCACCTGCCTCATTCTTGCAGAAGTTGGAAGATGTGTATGAGGCAGGAGGTTGCAGGAAATAAAGGAGGATCCGCACACGTACAGTTTAGATTGAGAGTTGCCCTAGAGACTCTATCACTGCATGTGCCACGGATTCCGTGTGATGTTAACAAGCACTTAAATGCATTTTTTTCAGCAATGGTCACAAATGTGTGTTCCTCACTTTCAGGATGCCCAGTTTGATGCCCTGCGTCCGTGATTGCAGATAGTGCTGAGTACTCTAACTGCAGCTGAAGTCAATTGGAGCTGACTGTTAACCTATTAATTGTGCTACAGTAACAGCAATACTCTTTGACAAAATCAGGGCCTTGGCATCTCAGATTGGGCATCCAATGAATGGATACTTGTTGAGCTTAACCTTCCTTGTCTTCAGCTCCCTCATCTGTAAATTAGGGTAGATACTCTCCATCTCAGAGGGGGTGGTTGTGCAATTGAAGTTAATATTTGTGAAGTACTCACTTACTATACTAGGAGTGCCAAAGAAAGCCCAGGAGGAAATTAATAAGTTGTTTCAGAGCAGCGTTTGTTAGGTGGCAGTAATAAGGGCCCAGGGCCACACTTGAATAACAGGAAAAACATAATATTAAAGCTGTTCATAAGTGAGTACTGTCCATTCTGTGCACGAATGAGGGCGGGTCTGAGGAAAAAGATGTGATTGAAATTAAAGACCAGTATCATAACAGAAACTGTAAATTGGGCAAATTTATGCTTGTCACAGGCAACCTTTAATTCTGGCATTTCCTCACTTTTGAAAGCTTGATTTGTAACCATTAATAATGTATTTTTAATGTAGTTAGGTTCGTAAAATATATCTACACAAACATATGTGCACAGATTTTATTCTAGTTTTAACAATTCCTTGGATTTTTGTTCTATGTGCCTATATAGGCACAATGATTGTGTCTCAGGACATTTCATTTAGAGTTTCTGCCAGTGTTTAAATATATTACTTCTTACAAAATATTCCTTGTGCAAAATACGTGCAGATAGGGTTATAATACAGAGTATTTTTCTCCTGAATCATTTTGTTTAATTTGAAAGTAATAGTGTCTATCTATTGAGAATGTATGAAAGCAGCACATTAATTATTACACTGTGTTCATTGATAAGATCAGAAACGGTAGAGCACTAAGAAAGGTTGCAACTTGTAATGTTTTTGATTTCAATTCGCGGTAATTATTCTGCAAATTAAACCTGAACGGGCAACACTGATAATTGCAATTAAAGAGATAGCATGCATGGCATGCACATCTAGAAGATGATTTTTAAAATCATCTGATATCATAGTTTTTCCAGGTGCACATAAAAGCAAATTATTTGAGCACTTTATTTTTATTTATTTATTTTGCTAAGTCCTCTAAGAGGGTACCATCATTTATTTTGAATTTTTATACATAATTTATTACATTTATTTACACACACACCATCCCGTGACGGTAACACTCAGAAAAGAACTGGATTGATAGCCTTGATAGTGTACATCGCTCAGATAGATGTAATGGAGTCAAATGAATCTTAGGGTCAGATTCTGAGCTAGCTGACTTACACAGTTGAGGTTCTGGGCTCATTTGCAGTAACTGCATCCCACCTCTTTCAATATGTCTCAAACAACATGGAGAGTGTCCATGTTGCTGAACTGTGCAGTGTATATCAGCCGTACAGTTTCAAAGTGACATGAAGCGTCCACCAAATTTATGGTTTGAGAGGAAAATAGTTAGTGTAAGCATATAGTTTTTTTTCCTGTTCTATAGTATACTCTGGCATGGAATTGTGGTCTAGATTTGCAACATTCCTGATAGTGTCAAAGTTTGGATGTGTGGAATTAGGCGCTTGTAAAGCATATTAAAAAAAATCATGATCGAATCGCGTGGTTTGAAAAAATTAATCATGGTTATTGTGGTGATTAATAGCACTTGTTAGAAAATAACAGAATACCATTTATTTTAAAATATTTTTTTGATGTTTCTACATTTCAAATGTATTGATTTCAATTACCACACACAATACAAAGGTACAGCTGCCTCACTTTATATTTTTATTACAATATTTGCACAGTAAAAACAAAATAAATAGTATTTTCAATTACCTCATACAATACTATAATACAATCGCTTTTATCATGAAAGGTGAATTTACAATAGGTACAAGTTCTCCTTTTTCTGCAAATAACAGCAAACCTTTCCTTATCCCTGTCTAGCTGTCATTGCTTTCAGCTGGCGGACTTCAACAATTTCAGTAACAGGCTCACAAAATCTCTGTACCTCTCACAACCTAAGTGCTGTTTATGAATGCATGATATTCAGTCGTAAATAACCTAAGGGATTTTGTTTTGTAAAGCTCTCCACGTTTGTGCTGCAAATTTGCATTCATCAATTAATGGCAAGTGCAAAAAGCAGACGACAAATGCCCCCTTGCCCATTTGATACTCTCTTAATAACACTTAGTTTTGAGTTTTAAATCACCTTTTTTCTACTCTAAATGAAAATGTATGCCACAATGAACTTAGACCACAGTTTTACTTCCAGTACAAAATGCATAGCAAAATTGACAAACTCAGTAGAAAGCGGCCCTTAAGAATCGTAGATTCCCATTCGGCTTAGGTCGATATCATAGTTATTTATGAGATCTAAGGCAAAAAATTAATGCGATTAAAAATCAGGTCATGATTAATTGCACTTTTGATCAACATGTTTAAACAATACAAGGCCATTGAAATGTATATTTTTGTATTTTTTCTTTATATTTTCAAATATAATCTGATTTCATTACAATCAGAATATAAATGTACAGTGCCTCACTTTATATTATTTTTAGTTATAAATATTGTTGCCTGTAAAATGATAATAAATGTTTCATCACACTTACACGTACTGAGGACAAAATAATTTTTAAAAATTAATAAATTTTAAAGAATTTAATTAATTTTTAAATTTTTTAATTAATTAAAATTTAATCGTAATTTAAAATTAAAAAAATTAAAATTTTTATTTATTTATTTATTAAAATAAATTTTTTTTAAAATAATTAAATAATTTTTATAATTTAAAATTTTTTTTTTTCATAATTTTTTTTTTTTAAATTTTTTTTTTTTTAATTTTCATTATTTTCAATTAAATATATTCTATTTTTATTTTTTTTTTAATTTTTTAATTTATTTTAATTTTTTTTTTTTTATTTTATTAATTATTTTATAATTATTTTTTCATTATTTTAGTTTTTTTTATTTTATTTTTATTAATTTAATATTTTTATTTTTAAATTTTATTTTTTTTTTATTTTTTTTGTTTTATTATTTTATTTTTTTTTAATTATTATATTTTTTTTAATTTTTTTTTTTAATATCATTTTTTTATTATTATTTTTTTTTTTTTTTTTTTTTTTTATTTTTTTTTCAAATTTTATATTCAATTTTTTTATTTAATTTATCAATTTTTTTTTATTTTATTATAAATATTTTATTTTTTTTTTTTTTTTTTTTTTCAAAATTTTTTTTTTTTTTTAATAATTATATTTTTATTTTTTTTTATTTATTTTTTTTATTATTTTTTTTTATTTTTTTTTTATTTTTTAAAATTTTTTTTTTTAATTTATTTTATTTTTATTTATTATTTTTCTTTATTTATTTTTTTTTATCGTTTTTTTATTTTTTTTTTTTTTTTTTTATAATTTTTTTTATTTTAATAATTTTTTATATTTTTTTTTTTTAAATTTATTTTTTTTTTTTATAAAATTTTTTTTCTTTTTTTTTAATTTTTTTTATTTATTTTTTTTTTTCTTTTTATAAATTTTTTTTTTTTAATTATTTTATTTTTATATTTTTTTTTTTTTTTAAAAAAAATTTTTTTTTTTTATTTTTTTAATTTTTTTTTTAATTTTTTTTATTTTTTTTTTTATTAATATATTTTTTTTATTATTTTTTTATTTATTTTATATTTTTTATTAAATCTTTATTTTAATTTGATTTAATTTTTTTTTTATTTTTCTTTATTTGTGACAGTGCAACTTACAAATGTACTTATTTTTATTCGTTATTATAATTTGATTCAAACCAAACAATGTACATTTTTATACTCCTTACAAGTCCCTCAGTCCACTTTCTTGTTCAGCCAATCACTAGACAACAAGTTTGTTAATTTATTGGGACTATGTTGCCCACTTCTTATTACAGTGTCACCTGAAAGTGAGAACAGGTATTTGCATGGCACTTTTGTACCAACATTGAAAGATATTTACATGCCAGATATGCTAAACATTCGCTATGCCCCTTCATGCTCAGAAACCATTCCAGAGGGACATGCTTCCATACTGATGACACTCATTAAAAATAATGCAGGAATTAAATTTGTGACTGAACTCTTGGGGGAATGTATGTCTCCTCCTTGTCTTTTACCTACATTCTGCCATATATTTCATGGTATAGCGATTTCATGTAATATAGCAATGACCAACACATGGTTCATTTTAAGAATACTTTTCACTTTAAATTTGACAAAACACAAAGGTACCAATGTGAGCATTCCTAAAGATAGCTATAGCACTTGATCCAAGGTTTATAGAATCTGAAATTTCTTCCAAATCTGAGAGGGATGAGGTGTGGAGCATCTTTAAGAAGTCTCAAAAGAGCAACACTCTGATTGTGGAACTACAGAACTGAACACAAAAGAAAGTATCAGAGGGTAGCCGTGTTAGTCTAGTATTCACCCATGAAAGCTCATGCTCCAAATGTCTGTTAGTCTATAAGTGCCACAAGACTATTTGCTGCTTTTACAATAAAGAAAGCTGCTGGTGGCTCTGACTCAGAGGATCAAAAATGAAAAGTTGGTCCGCACTGCCTTTGGATCATTATCGAGCAGCTGTCATCATCATGGACACATATCTTCTGGAAGGGTGGTTGAAGCATGAAGGTATAAGAATCTTAGCGCACCTGGCATGTAAATATCTTCCGACGCAGCTACAACAGTGCCATGCAAACACTGTTGTCATTTTCAGGCATTACTGTAAACAAGAAGCGGGCAGCATTATCCCTACAATGTAAATAAACGTGTTTGTCTGAGTGATTGGACTGAAGAAGTAGAGTAAGAGAGTGGGAGTAATGTGAGTGCTACTTAATGTTCCTACAACTTGATTGCTTGATAATATGAGTAGATAGTATGATTGTTCTAGTGTATTCAAATTACATACTTTGTTTGAAATTCCACACAATTTTTGCATTGAATAAGAAATTAAATTGAGTATGTACGGCCTTATTGTGGTAATGAAACCTGTACCTTTGAAGAAGTACATGAAATGTTATATAATATACGGTCACATTAATTGATATAACATGTGATTCTAATCCATCAATTATCTTTTATGTTTCTTTACAAAGCGACTAGTACTACATGTCAATATATTTTTAAGTATTGTTCACCTATATTAAATGGATAAAATTACACTATTGATTGCAGAATCAACACAAAATTGTCCACCCAAAGGAGATCTTTAAATGCTTATACACAATTACCATATTTAGCGCAACATGTTTAGTTACAGTATCCAAATTTACATATCGAATTGACTAGACAATTCCACAAGTAACATAAGAATATTGCTACACTAACTATTTCCTCAAAACCATAATTTGGGGACTTCATGTACTTGAAACTGTACGGCTGATATACACTGCACAGTTCAGAACATGGGACAACTCTCCATGTTGTTCTGAGACATATTGAAAGAGTGGGGATGCAGTTACTGCAAATGAGCCAGAACCTCAACGTGTAAGTCAGTAGCTCAGAGATCTGACCCTAAATCATTTGACATCCATTACTTATCTGAGGATGTACACTACAAGGCTATCAATCCAGTTCATTTTCTGAGTGTTACCGTCACGGGAATGGTGTGTGTGTAAATAAAGTATAAATTATGTATAAAATTCAAATAAATGATGGTACCCTCTTAGAGGACTTAGCAAAATAAATAAATAAAAATAAAGCTCAAATAATTTGCTTTATGTGCACTGGAAACTATGATATCAGATGTTTAAAATGCATTTCTAGATGTGCTGCCCATGCATGGCTCTCTCTTATTGCAATTATTCAGTGTTGCCTCAGTATTATGCAGAATAATTACCCAGTGAATTGAATTCAAACATTACAAGTGCAACCTTCTTAGTGATCTACCGTTTCTGATCTTATCAATGAACACAGTGTAATAATGTAATGTGCTGCTTTCATACATCTCATATAGAAACACTATTACTCAATTAACAAAATGATTCAGAGAAATATCTCTAGTAATATACCCCATCTGCACGTATTTGCACAAGGATATTTTTTAGAAGTAATTATTTAAACTGGCAGAACTCTAAAAATGAATGTCTAGAGACACAATCATTGTGCTTATTAGGCACACTAGAACAAATCCAAGGAATTGTAAAACTAGTAAATCTGTGCACATATGTTTGTGTAGATATATTTTACGAACCTACTACATTAAAGAAACATTATTATGGTTACAAATCAAGCTTTCAAAAGTGGGAAATGCCAGAATAAAGGTTGCCTGTGAGCAAGCTAATTTGCCCAATTTACAGTTTCTGTTATGATACAGTTTTAATTTCAATCACAGTTTTTTCCTCAGGACCCTGCCTCATTCGGTGCACAGAATGGACGTACTCACTTAATGAACAGCTGTTTAATATTATGTTTTTTCCTTGTTATTCAAAAGTGTGGCCCTGGGCTTATTACTGCACACTAACAAACGCTGCTCTGAAAACGAACTTATTAATTTCCTCCTGGGCTTTTCTTTGGCTATCAGTATAGTAAGTGAGTACTTCACAAATATTAATTAATTGCACAACACCCCTCTGAGATGGGAGAGTATTACCCTAATTTACAGATAGGGAGCTGAAGAACAAGGAGGTTAAGCTCAAAGTATCCATTCATTTTGGATGCCCAATCTGAGATGCCAAGGCCCTGATTTTTCAGAGTATTGTGTTATGTAGCAATATTAATAGGTTTAAAGTCCAGCTCCCATTGACTTCAGCTCAGTTAGAAGTACTCAGCACTTCTGCAAATCAGACCAGGCATCAACTGGGCATCCTGAAAGTGAGAAAACACATTTGTGACCACTTGTGAAAAAAATGTTTAAGTGACTTGTTAACATCACACGGACTCCGTGGCACAGCAGTGATAGAGTCTCTAGGGCAACATCCAACTAACTGTACGTGTGGGATCCTCCTTTATTTCCTGCAACTCCTGCCTCATACACATCTTCAACTTCTGCAACGAATGAGGCAGGGGTCTATGAAACAGTCTCCTTCACTATTCATCCTGAATCATCCCAGAGCAGATCAAAAACCCTCTCAATATTATCAAAACAAACCTTACCTGCACACACAACTGTCCTGTGGGAGCAGATGACAGAGAGAACAAAGCCCCCTAGATGTTTGTCCTGTCTTTAATGCCCTACTGAAAGGTGCTCAGATGCTACAGTATGAGAGCAGTATACACATACAGAGATTAGAATAGAATGTGGTACCTTAATTTAAGGTCCACCTACATCACGTTGGTTTTCTAACATATAAGAATAAAGAGTCAAGCTTGAAGTATAAAAAATGGAATTATTTTGTAGACACTGTGGGAAACGCGGTATTTCAGGAGACTTAAATGAGGAGAGGCAGAGGTAATAATATTATTAAACATATAACAACTTCCTAAAACAAAAGAGGAGAATGTTAACCTTTCTGTAAAGATACCATAAAGTTAAAATTCTAACTTTTTCAAAGTCATTGTTTCACAAGTTTAACCAAGAATGGAGCGCACAACAAACTCTGGAGAAAACAACATAAGAATAAAAAGTAAGAACATTTTCAAGCTTAGTCTTTAAGGTAGAGTCTGAACAAAGGTTAGCAAGGTAATGAAGATTACATAAGCATTCCCAATAGGACTGTTCATATGTTCATATGCGAATGAACTTTGAAAAACTGGACCAAAGGTTATATTTTAGTGACAGTGGATCCTTTTAATAACTCCTAGTAAACAACAGGGGTGTTGCCAGACAATTTTATTAATTTTACAAACTGGGCCTGAAGGGACATTTCTCAGAGTGATGAGAGTCCAAAAGGCCATTGCCGTCTATTTCATACACGCTTTCAAAAAATTGTTAATGGGAAGGCATGTTTAGGGACTAGAATCAATTTCACTGTTAATCATAGGGTGCGCAGCTTATGCCAGTACTGCTATGCCAGATAGGCAATTTTTATATACATCTCTTATTTATGCATAGAGTGTAATGATTCCAAAAAACCATTTTAAATCCAACATGCTATATGTGATTAGAATATTTAAAACTGTAGAAGCTTACCTGCGAGAGCTCTGTAGACCTTTCAACACACTATATATATTCTATAGTGTCTAAGCCTTTTCGGTATTTAAACACTTTATGGAATTGTCTTTATAAGTAAGGTAAAAGTAAACCATTGAGAGAAGTTACTTACGTAATAGTAGCATCTTGCAAGCTAAATGTCTTAAAGGGTTCAGTGTCAACTGGAGTTATTCAGTTAATTTTAAAAGTAGTTTCAAGCAGGCCCAGACTGAGACATAGAGAATCTACACTTGCAAGTGTCTCAACAGCTACAAGTGCGGTTTTGGCAGTGCCCTTACTGTCCACCAAAGGAAGGTGGGGAAGGACCCCCACCAAATTGGTCCGCAGAATGGCGGTGGTGATAGAGCAGCCTAAGTGTGCGATTGCGGCTTTTTTTTTTTTTGCACCCTTGTGGCATTTGTACTCACCAGGCTGCGCTCCAGGCTTTCAGCCGCAACTTCAGCGGTGGGTCTTTCACTTGCTCAGAGTTTCTGCTGCACAGAAGGACCCGCCGAGACCCGGAATGAGTGAACAGCCCGCCCGCGAAAACCCAGAGTGCTCACAGGCCCCTGCAGAGCCAGGGCAAATTGCTCCGCTTCTGGCAGCCCTGGTGAGGAGAATGTGATTCTAACCTATAGCCCAGCAGACCCCCTTGAGGAGCCTGAGGAGACCCTATGCTGCGCAGAAACCTGAACCTGAAGCTGGTAAATCACAATCCATCCGGCACAACCTGAAATATCCCTTTGCTCCTGTAATACATGCTGGAAGCTGGCACCCTACTCCACCCCATCCTACCTCAGTCCATCCTGACTTGGTCCCGAGCAAGACCAGTTGCAAATAAAGTTTTATTGAAATCTCAAGAATCGCTGTAAACATTTATCATCAACTGTAGCAACGTATAACAAGCATCCCTGTGCTCCTGGTTGTCTGTGAATTTGTCAGCGAGCACTCTGAATGGCGATAGTACTAGGCAGACTACTGCTAGGCGAAATGATGAGGAGATGTGGGTTTGAGGGTCCGGTGGGAAAGAACATTTATGATACTTATGGGGGCTGCTCAAAGCCCTCAACCACTCCTCTCTCCCCACGTATTCCTTCACTCTGTGAATGGGCCAGGAGAGTGGGAGGGAGGGGCTGATGCTCAGGCGTCAGTCTGGAAGGCTAAAGAAACTGTTTATGTCCAGGAAAGTCAGAGCAGTTCTGTTAACACTGTGACATTTCAATGTTTTGTATCATTCCAGTCCTGGTGTCTGTCTCTCCCCACACTGACAGCTCTGCAGGAAGCCAGGAGAAGTAGGTGTGGGTGAAGCATCCACTCCGGGATTGCACAAACACAATTCATGTCCTTCACCGTGGAGAGGTGATTGCTTTGCAGTGTTAACCAAACTCTAGTGAAGAAAATACATCTGTTTCCTTCTTTCCTTCATTTTCACGGGACATAGGCTGGGCTAGAGGTAGGTGGATGTTTCTGTGGTTATCTGTTCCTTTCCATGGCAATTCTGCTGCTATCATAAAATCAGTTAATTTCCTCTCAAATTGCACTAGTCCTGTAAGCCCTAATTCTGCAACTTTTGGTATAGCAGAAATTTAAGCTGGTTTCCTGAGGTTAAAGCGGGCAAATGTGCTGGGCTCAATTCAGTGAGTTCTCTACATTTGTAAATTCACCTTTCATGATAAAGAGATTGTATTATAGTACTTGTATGAGGTAAATTGAAAAATACTATTTATTTTGTTTTTTACTGTGCAAATATTTGTAATAAAAATATAAAGTGAGCACTGTACACTTTGTATTGTGTGTGGTAATTGAAATCAATACATTTGAAAATGTAGAAAACATCAAAAAATATTTAAATAAATGGTATTCTGTTATTCTTTAACAGTGCTATTAATCACACAATTAACCATGATTAATTTTTTTAACCACGCGATTAATCATGATTATTTTTTTAATTGCTTTACAGCCCTAATTCCCACACATCCAAACTGTGACACTATAGGAATGTTGCAAATCTAGACACCAATTCCATGCCCAAGAGTTATACTATAGAACAGAGAACATAATATTGCTACACTAAGCTATTTTCCCTCAAAACCAATAATTTGGTGGACTTCATGTACTTTGAAAACTGTACGGCTGATATACACTGCACAGTTCAGAACATGGGACAACTCTCCATGTTGTTTCTGAGACATATTGAAAGAGTGGGGATGCAGTTACTGCAAATGAGCCAGAACCTCAACTGGTGTAAGTCAGCATAGCTCAGAGATCTGACCCTAAATTCATTTGACATCCATTACTTATCTGAGGATGTACACTATCAAGGCTATCAATCCAGTTCATTTTCTGAGTGTTACCGTCACCGGGATGTGTGTGTGTGTAAATAAATGTATAAATTATGTATAAAATTCAAAATAAATGATGGTACCCTCTTAGAGGACTTAGCAAAATAAATAAATAAAAATAAAGATGCTCAAATAATTTGCTTTTATGTGCAACTGGAAAACTATGATATCAGATGTTTAAAATGCATGTTCTAGATGTGCTGCCATGCATGGCTCATCCTCTTATTGCTAATTTATTCAGTGTTGCCTCAGTAATTATGCAGAATAATTACCCAGTGAATTGAAATTCAACATTACAAGTGCAACCTTTCTTAGTGATCTACCGTTTCTGATCTTATCAATGAAACAGTGTAATAATGTAATGTGCTGCTTTTCATACATCTCATATAGAAACACTATTTACTCAAATTAAACAAAATGATTCAGGAGAAAAATATCTCTAGTAATTATAACCACCATCTGCAGTATTTGCACAAGGACTATTTTTTAGAAAGTAATTATTTAAAACTGGGCAGAACTCTAAAAATGAATGTCTGAAGACACAATCATTGTGCTAATTAGGCACACTAGAACAAAATCCAAGGAATTGTAAAACTAGAATAAATCTGTGCACATATGTTTGTGTAGATATATTTTACGAACCTACTACATTAAAAGAACATTATTATGGTTACAAAATCAAGCTTTCAAAAGTGAGGAAATGCCAGAATTAAAGTTGCCTGTGCAACACTAATTTGCCCAATTTACATGTTTCTGTTATGATACAGTCTTTAATTTCATCACATGCTTTTTCCTCAGGACCCCTGCCTCATTCAGTGCACAGAATGGACAGTACTCACTTAATGAACAGCTGTTTAATATTATGTTTTTTCCTTGTTATTCAAAGTGTGGCCCTGGGCCTTATTTACTGCACACTAACCAAACGCTGCTCTGAAAACAGAATTATTAATTTCCTCCTGGGCTTTTCTTTGGCACTAATCAGTATAGTAAGTGAGTACTTCACAAATATTAAATTAATGCACAACACCCCTCTGAGATGGGAGAGTATTACCCCTAATTTACAGATAGGGAGCTGAAGAACAAGGAGGTTAAGCTCAAAAGTATCCATTCATTTTGGATGCCCAATCTGAGATGCCAAGGCCCTGATTTTTCAGAGTACTTAGTGTTATGTAGCAATTAATAGGTTTAAAGTCCAGCTCCCATTGACTTCAGCTGCAGTTAAGAGTACTCAGCACTTCTGCAAATCAGACAGCAGGGCATCAAACTGGGCATCCTGAAAGTGAGGAACACACAATTTGTGACCACTTGTGAAAAAAATGATTTAAGTGACTTGATTAACATCACACAGGAACTCCGTGGCACAGGCAGTGATAGAGTCTCTAGGGCAACATTCAACTAACTGTACTGTGGGATCCTCCTTTATTTCCTGCAACTTCCTGCCTCATACACATCTTCCAACTTCTGCAACGAATGAGGCAGGGGTCCTATAGACAACAGTCTCCTTCACTATTCAATCCTGAATCATCCCCAGAGCAGATCCAAAAAACCCTCTCAAACTTTATCAAAACAAACCTTACCCTGCACACACAACTGTCCCTGTGGGGAGCAGATGACAGAGAGAACAAAGCACCCATCATAGATGTTTGTCCTGTCATTTAATGCCCTACTGAAAGGTGCTCAGATGCTACAGTGATGAAGGCAGTATACATACATACAGAGATTAGAATAGAATGTGGTACCTTAATTTAAGGTCCACACATACATCACGTTGGTTTTCTAACCATATAAGAATAAAAGAGCTCAAGCTTGAAGTACTAAAAACAATGGAATTATTTTTGTAGACACTGTGGAAAAAGCGGTATTTCAGGAGACTTAAATGAGGAGAGGCAGAGGTAATAATATTATTAAACATATAACAACTTCCTAAAACAAAGAAAGGGAGAAATGTTAACCTTTCTGTAAAGATACCAATAAAGTTAAAATTCTAACTTTTTCAAAGTCTCATTGTTTCACAAGTTTAACCAAGAATGGAGCGCACACAAACTCTGGAGAAAACAACATAAGAATAAAAAGCTAAGAACATTTTCAAGCTTAGTCTTTAAGGTAGAGTCTGGAACAAAAGGTTAGCAAGCGTAATGAAGATTACATAAGGCATTCCCAATAGGACTGTTCATATGTTCATATGCGAATGAACTTTGAAAAACTGGACCAAAGGTTATAATTGTTTTTAGTGACAGTGGATCCTTTTAATAACTCCTAGTAAACAAAAGCAGGATGTTTGCCAGACAAATTTTATTAATTTTTACAGAACTGGGCCCTGAAGGGAACATTTCCTCAGAGTGCATGAGAGTCCAAAAAGGCCATTGCAGTCTATTTCATACACGCATTTCAAAAAATTGTTAATGGGAAGGCATGTTTAGGGACTGAAGAATAATTCTCACTGTTAATCATGAGGGCTGCGCAGCATTATGCCAGTACTGCTATGCCCAGATAGGCAATTTTTAATTACATCTCTTATTTATGCAATAGAGTGTAATGATTCCAAAAAAGCCATTTTAATCCAACATGCTATATGTGATTAGAATATTTAAAAATGTAGAATGCTTACCTGCGAGAGCTCTGTAGACCTTTCAAACAACACTATAATATATTCTATAGTGTCTAAGCCTTTTCGGTATTTAAACACTTTATGGAATGTGTCTTTATAAGTAAGGTAAAAGTAAACCATTGAGAAGAAGTTACTGTACGTAAATAGTAAGCATCTTGCAAAGCTAAATGTCTTAAAGGGTCAGTGTCAACTGGAGTTATTCAGTTAATTTTAAAAAGTAGTTTCAAGCAGGCCCAGACTGAGACATAGAGAACATCTACACTTGCAAGTGTCTACAGCTACAAGTGCGGTTTTGGGCAGTGCCCCCTTACTGTCCACCAAAGGAAGGTGGGGAAGGACCCACCACCAAATTGGTGCCGCAGAATGAAGCGGTGGTGATAGAGCAGCCTAAGTGCTGCCGATTGCGGCTTTTTTTTTTTTTTTGCACCGCTTGTGGCATTTGTACTCACCAGGCTGCGCTCCAAGGCTTCAGCAGCACTTCAGCGGTGGGTCTTTCACTTGCTCAGAGTTTTCTGCTGCACAGAAGGACCCCCCGCCGAAGACCCGGAATGAGTGAACAGCCCGCCGTCGAAAACCCAGAGTGGCTCACAGGGCCCCTGCAGAGCCCAGGGCAAATTGCTCCGCTTCTGGGCAGCCCTGGTGAGGAGAATGTGATTCTACACCTATAGCCCAGCAGACCCCCTTGAGGAGCCTGAGGAGACCCTATGCTGCAGCAGAAACCAGAACCTGAAGCTGGTAAATCACAATACATCCCGGCACAACCTGGAAATATCCCCTCTTGCTCCTGTAATACATGCCTGAAGCTGGCCACCCTACTCCACCCCATCCTACCTCAGTCCATCCTGACTTGGTCCCCGAGCAAGACACAGTTGCAAATAAAAGGTTTTATTGAAATCTCAAGAATCGCTGTAAAACATTTATCATCAACTGTAGCAACGTATTAACAAGCAGTCCCTGTGCTCCTGGTTGTCTGTGAATTTGTCAGCGAGCACTCTGAATGGCGATAGTACCTAGGCAGACTCTGCTGGGGCGGAAATGATGAGGGAGAATGTGGGTTCTGAAAGGGTCCAGGTGGGGAAAGAACAGTTTTATGATACTTATGGCTGCTCAAAGACCCTCAACCACTCCTCTCCTCCCCACGTATTTCCTTCACCTTGTGAATGGGAGCCAGGAGAGTGGGAGGGAGGGGCTGATGGCTCAGGCGTCAGTCTGGAAGGCTAAAGAAAACTGTTTACTTGTCCAAGGAAAGTCAGAGCAGTCTGTTAACACTGTGACCATTTCAAATGTTTTGTATCATTCCCAGTCCCTGGTGTCTGTCCTCTCCCCACACTGAACAGCTCTGCAGAAGCCAGGAGAAGTAGGTGTGGGTGAAGCATCCACTCCAGGGATTGCACAAACACAATTCCATGTCCTTCACCAGTGGAGAGGTGATTGGCTTGCAGTGTTAACCAAAACTTCAGTGAAGAAAATACATCTGTTTCCATGTCCCTTTCAATACTTTTCACGGGACATAGGCTGGGCCTAGGAGGTAGGTGGATGTTTTCTGTGGTTATCTGTTCCTCTTCCATGGCAATTCTGCCTGCTATCATAAAATACAGTTAATTTCCTCTCAAATTGCCACCTAGTCCTGTAAGCCTAATTCTGCAAACTTTTGGTATAGCAGAAATTTAAGCTGGTTTCCTGAGGTTTAAAAGCAGGGCAAATGTGCTGGGCTCAATTTCGTAGTTCACCAAACCCCTCCACTCAGCAATATACAGAGGAGTCACCATTATCAGAAATGTCCCTCTAGCATAGGTGGCTGAGTTTCCTCCACAGTCAGGGCCAGCTCTAGGTTTTTTTGCCACCCCAAGCAAAAACAAAACAAAACAAAAACAAAAAAACCTCCGAGAGCACCTGGAATGCCACCCCTGAAACTGTGCCTCCCCCCAAGCACATGCTTGGTTTGCTGGTCCCTAGAGCCGGTCCTGTTCACAGTATTGGAAAACCACTTTTCTTTTCCATTCCAGTACCTTCAAATAACTGTGTTCTCCAAGTGATGGTCAGCCTTTAAAGAACACAAAGGTGACTTGGTAACATTGCCCTGAAGGAACCAACCTCCTCCCTCCCCCCAGCCAGGGCCGTCCTTAGGATTTATGGTGCCCTAGGCGAGATTATTAAACTGATGTCCCTGTGCCTGATCTGCTCTTAGCAACACAAATATAAGCATACAGTACTGGAAAACTTGCCACATTCACGTTATTAAAACCAGTTTAACTTAATTAAGCACAGTGTAATGCTGATGCATTAGCACTAAAGAAGTAGCACTATAGAAAAAATTCTGATTTGACAGAATGATGCAAATAATATAATTTTTTAAATTTGTCAATTTTATTGGAAATTTATATAAAGAGGTGTCGAAACAAAGATTTGTTTTTAATTAAAAGCAATCTTTCTGGCTTTTTTGGCTGCAAAATCAGTAATAATATCATCGTATGACAAAGACAAAGTTGTGTCTTGTTCGATTGCAAGAATAGCAAGACCGGTTAAGCATTCCTGACTCTTTTGTAGAGCGGAGATAGTTTTTAATGAGCTTTAGTTTTGAGAAACTCCGTTCTCCTGATGCTACTGTTACAGGAATTGTCAGTAGAATACGAGTGGCAATGTACACTCATTAGAATGTACACTCAGTAGAATGCAGAATTAGAATTAGAAGTACAATTAGAATGTACACTCAGTAGAATACGAGTGGCAAAGTCCTGGCCACCGGTCCTGCTCAGGCAACTGCCAGCTGAGTAAATGAAACCCCAGACCAGCAGCCTGAGTGGGGCTGGTGTCTTGGAAACCCTAGACAAGGATCCAGGCCCTGCTCAGCCCGCTGCTGGTTTGGGGTTCTGACCACCAACTCCTGCCAGCCAGGATCCCTGCTGCCAACCCTCCTCAGCCCGCTACCAGCCTGGGAATTTGCTCACTCCAGGCTGGCAGGGAGGCAGAGTGGGGCTGGCGGCTGGGCTCTTGACTGTGCAAAGGGGCCGGCAGTCGGAACCCAGAAAAGAGTAGCAGTAGGGCTGAGTGCTGCTGGGACCCCAAGAAGGCAAGCAGACCTGAGCCACTCAACTCCCCACCAAGCCCTGCTCAGCCCGCCACCAGCCCACTCAGCCTGCTGCCGGCTGAGTGAATGGGAACCCCAGACTGACAGCAAGTTCAGCCGGCCTGCTCAGCCCGCTGCCAGCCTGGCGTTCCTTGGGGGTCCCCAAGCCAGCAGCAGGTGCTGAGTGGGCCAGCGGCTGTATATCCCACTGGCAATAAGGGCAGCAGCCGGAACCCTCAGAGCAGTGAATTGGGCTGAGCCGCTCAGCCTGCCTCTGCATACCATCAAACAAGTCAGCTCACCTGCCACCCTTGGCTCGTGTGCCGTTAGGTTTGCCGACCCCTGCTTTATACACTAGTAAGAGATGAGCATATTTACAGTTTTGGAGGGCTCTTATCAGGAGTAACAGGCTATAGGAAAAGTCAGTCAACATTTTTGGTTTCTCTGAATGAAACTGGCCCACTCCCTGCCTGAAACCAAACCTGTCACTAATAATTGCTCAAACACTTATTTTCTGTTTTGGCTAAGGTATTGATTTTTTTAAAAAAAATATTGAAATTGGGATTCAGGATTGTTAGCAAGAATTTTTGGCAAAAACAAAAGTTTTTGTTAAATGACAATCTAAATGGCAACACAGTACTGCTTCATGCTTGGCTCACCCCCCTCAGCCTGCTTGGTCCACAAGCTGCAGTAGAGGAGGAAAGATAGGTTGGAAAACTGCAGGACCCCAAATCCCACCTCTTGGGGTGCAGAGTGGCAAACAGCAGCAGCAAACCCTCAGGGTCCAATCTACACGCCAATGGGCACCACACACCAAGCCTTATGGAACCTATGGTGAAGTTTAGCACAGCATCTGATCTCAGGGACAGGGGCACCCATGGAGCCACAGCAGCTGCATCCTGCCCTGTGCAGCTCCCCCTGGATGAGATGGATCGCTTGGCAAGCTGCCAGCCCGGGGGAGAGGCGCTCCCCCATGCTAGGGTGACCAGATCCATGATGTCCTGATTTTATAGGGCCAGTCCTGATATTATGGGGCTTTGTCTTATATAGGCACCAATTACCCCCACCTAGAGTGACCAGACAGCAAGTGTGAAAAATCAGGAACAGGGATTGGCGGGGGGGTAAAAGGAGCCTATATAAGAAAATAGATGACCCCAAAATTGGGACTGTCCTTATACAAAGAGGGATATCTGCTCACTATACCCCAATCCCCTAATCTTGATTTTTCACACATCTGGCTAACCCAACCCAGCCCTGTGTGACAATGCCAATCCTGGCTCGCTGCCGAGGAAGTGAGTTACTTTTTCACTTTCATTCTTCAGCAGGCAGCCAGCCAGCCTCTTCCCCACCTACGCGCCCCACCAGCACCTCACCCAACCCAGCCCTGAACGGAGGGGAGGGAGGAGAGCGAGAAGGATGCTCCTGGGGAGGAGGGAGAAAAGGTGGGGTGCTCCGTGGGGCGGGGGGGGGAGAAGAATGGATGTTATGGGGGACAACAAAGGATATTGGTTCCAGAGCCACAGAGCTGCCTCACCTCACCTCAGCCGGGGGGAAAGAGTCACACTCACAGGTGAGCTCCTTCCACAACTCCTACCCCCTCCCCTTCCCAGAGACCCCAGCAGCCAATCCCATCCCTCAGACTGTGCAGCATTCTGCTCTCTCTAGGACCCAGCAGCCCTGCTCTTACATGCTCCACTGCTTCCCGTCTGTCTGGGCTCCCTGCAGAGTGGTGCCCTCAGGCAGAGTGGGGCCCTACACGGCTGCCTATTCTGCCTATGGCTGAGGACGGCCCTGCCCCCAGCAGTCCATCCATGTGCTGTAAACATTACAACATTTTAATAAAAGTCCTGCAAGTATCTTACCATATTTAACCTCAGCTCCTTCCTCATGCGCTGCAAAAGTAGTCTGAAGGATGGCAGCTGTAACAGCTGCATTCATGGGATTCTAAAAAGCATCACTATTGTGGCTTTTGGCAACAGAGTTGTGTTACATGTGGGGATTTAGGATATTTTGTTTGACTTGGCATGATATTCCAGTGCCAAGAGGGAGCCTATTCTGCCAGGAGGGAAGGAGCAGCACTGCAGGGAGAGCAGAGGAAGCTGCCAAAGTACTCTGTAGGATCTACTTGTTGGCACAGACAGAAGGAGTCAGGAGCAGTTGGACTTAGGGCAAGGGAGGATCAAGCTCTTAGGCAAGATGAGGCATTTGACAAATGAAAAGAAAGCATAGGCAAAGGGAGTATGCAAAAAGGGAACAGGACAATGCGCTCATGTAATCCCTAATCCAATTGGTGGCAGAATGTTTTCAGGGCCCGCCCACTACCCTTGCCACTGCTCCTTTCTCAGATCAGGCTCCTTCTCCTGCTCCCTGTTCTTCTCACCCTCCAGCTGATACCCAGGCTGCCCCACCACCCTTCATCAGGGAACAAAATGCTGGATGCCCAGTACAACATACTCTGCTTGCACCTAAATCCCTCACATGGGAACCACTAGAGCATGGAGGAGGGAAATGACAAGCCCCATTATGTAGCTGTGGCATAGTCCCCAGATCCCACACAGGAGATGTCCAGGTTTGTCACTACCCACGATATTCTGAGGATGTTCCCCCATTCTCAGGGTGAGGACGAGGGCATGGAGACGCCTCGACAGAATTGGTTGCCCACTTCTGTGAGAATGTGGCTTGGAGGGAGGGGCGTTCATTTGTTCCTGTTACAAACCATTTTAGCTCTATGTCCCATGTATATGTGTAAATGAAAGTTACTGTTCACTTCCCTTGTGTGTGCACCTTGTTTTCCTGAGTATGAACAATGCAATAATCCCCAGAGGTTTGGGATGAGGTAGCAGTATTCACAGCACAAGACTGATTTCTGTGAAAATCTGTTTCCATGGACATGCTAACAATTCCGTACCTTCCACAACCCCTGCCCCTCACCTCCAGCTGTGAATTGGCTAATGTTTAAAAGAAAAGGAGGGTGGGCGGGGAGCTCATAACAATGATGTATGCTGTGTAATAACTGTTGCTTGTGCAAATGAAAACTGGAAGACAAGTTAACTGAAACACCTTTATGTGTCTGTTGATAATGAAGTGAGAATACAGACAAAGGGAAAAAAGGTAATAGTGAAGGTACCTAACAGCCAAGTGCTTTAATGACTCCCTACCCCACCAAACAGTTCCCACTTGCAGTCATGTGAGTTGCCATGCCATGGGAGCAATCCAACATAGCACCTGATAAGAGCTCTGAGCTATAGTGGCAGACGGAAGAAGTGTAAGGAAGGAATGTGTTAATTCCCTACCAAAACCTTTCAGAACTTTTTTAAAGTACTGTAAAAATGCTTAAGGGCTCCCCATAAAACAACCTGAAATACATCAGTTAACATGAAACAAAAGCATTGCTGAAGGATGACATTAAAGTGTGTTAAAAGTTCCCATAGCACAAAACTACAGCTAAAACTGTTAAGCTTCAGGGTCCTCCCCAATTGTCTGATTTCAGTTAGTACATCAGCTGCAGGGGATCAAAACCCACCAAGGTATCTCACAACAGAAGGCAATGCTCTACTGAGCTTGTCAAGCAGCACCACAGTGTCACAATAACATACCTTGGCACAGTCCCAGGTAAGCTTCTGGGCTCCACCCTGGTCCATTACACGCGAGCTCACATCATCATAAATTTCTCTGGTTTCCTGGGAACCAGAAGCAGTGTGCATGAGAGTGAGATCAGATTGCCTGTACTGAATTTGAAAAGTAGTTGTGTCCTGTGCCCACTCCTCTTGGAAGTATTCCCCTCTCAGCAAAGCACAGCATACCACAATAATCCCAAACAGTACTGGACACATTGGCATCCCCAGTGGGTCCAGAGGCATCACCAGTGGTAGATTGTTCTGCAGCTACTCAGTCTGCAGTACAAATCCCTTGTTCTTGGGTCGGCAATCTCAGGGTGTAGCTTCCTGAGCCATGGTAGCACCAGGTATTTGGGGACCCCAAAACAAATGTCAGCACAGAAACTCCATACATAATCACACCTTTTCCGGGGAATAAAGTCCTTTCTTTCCCCCTACGGTACAACCCCAATCTCCTGAGAACTCTGACATCATGGATCTGTCATGCATGTCCATTGCCCGTGTTCATGAACCGAACCCTGTCATTCACTAAGCCTTGGTGAACCAGTGGTTCATGTAGTCATTGGCCCCTTTTAGTGGGCAAAATACAGGGATGTGTGTTCCGTCAATGGCCCCCACACTGTTGAGAAAAACCTATCCTCTGAAATTCCGCTATAATTTCAGGGACTTTGGTTTATGGCAACCACCAGCAGGCAGATCACAGTATTGAGAGCCTGGCAAACCTGTACAACCACTACCCTAACAGCTGACTTCTCAACCTCAGACTAGTTGGCTGTCAGGTGTTGCCAGATTCCAAAGGGCAAAAGCCATCTGTTTCTGCACTGATATAGGTATCCAAAATCAAGTGATCTGGTGCTGGATGGTTAGTGCAAGCTCCTTGCACAACTTGATGAAGGGCTGCTTCCTCATTCTGAAGTTCTGCAGCCCTTATCATCATCTCAGGTTTCGAATATGATGCGGTCCCACCACATTATGCTGGATCTTTGTGACCAAAAATAGTGGTCCATCCATGTGTGTACCATGGCAATTCTGGCATTCAAAACACAGAGGAGTGAAGTTCTGGAACAGCCTTCCAAGGGGAGCAGTGGGGGCGAAAGACATATCTGGCTTCAAGACTAAGCTTGATAAGTTTATGGAGGGGATGGTATAATGGGATAGCCTAATTTTGGCAATTAACTGATCTTTGACTATTAGCAGTAAATATGCCCAATGGCCTGTGATGGGATGTTAGACGGGGTGGGATCTGAGTTAGTACAGAGAATTCATTCCTGGGTGCCTGGCTGGTGAATCTTACCCCAGGGTTTAGATGATTGCCATATTAGAGGTCGGGAAGGAATTTTCCTCCAGGACAGATTGGCAGAGACCCTGGGGGACACTTGCTGGAGGATTCTCTGCACCTTGAAGTCTTTAAACCATGATTTGAGGACTCCAATAGCTCAGACATAGGGGTTTATTACAGGAGTGGGTGGGTGGATTCTGTGGCCTGCGTTGTGCAGGAGGTCAGACTAGACGGTCATAATGGTCCCTTCTGACCTTAAAGTCTATGACTCTATCTGTTATACAGGACTTGACTGGATTGTCATTCCTCCTTTGGATCAGCTGTCTTCAGCCTCTGACAGCTCTTTGAACCAATTCTGTCCAGTATGTGACACTGCAGTGCATAAACATTTGTCCCAAGAGCAGGAGCAGAAGCAGGAACACAGCTTCCTGGACTTGCTCCATTTTCCCAACACTGTGTGGCAGAAAGGAGAGACGAGCAGGAGCAGCTATCATCAAGTGACTGAAGGCAGCAACATGCAGCAAAGCATTTCTTACAGCATCTGCCCCTGAAATTTTAGTGTTACCGTCACATACCAAAAAGAGGCAGTGTGGATATGAGTATGTGCCTGTGCACAGCGTGTACCCATGCCAAGCACAGCATATGTGGACACTCAGCATGGGTATGTGGTGTACATTCTAGCAGTATACATGTAACTGTTTACACTCACAAGTGTAGACAAGAGCCATAGGCACTACAGGACCTGACTCCTGGAGTCACTAAGTTGTCAGAATCTCAGCTTTAATTTATGTTTCTAGTGCTTATGGCTGTGAAGAACACCTTGAACACATGATCTTAGTGTAACAATGCAGTGGTGTTTGCCTGATTCTGCAGATAGAACAATAGTTTCTGAAAGGTGGCAACTGACCCATTCATCCCAGCCATTGTCTAGTCTAGGATAAGAGGGACTCTTTTTAAAACGGTTAGCTAACATGTTCCATCTCACACATTTTAAAACCTTAGCATAGACAGGGCAAGCTGTATTTTAACATGTTAGCTGGTTGAGTATCCAATAATTAAATTGAAGGGTCTGGGACCTGTCATAAACAGATAGCTAAGGGTTAATGTTTCTTCTACCTGTAAAGGGTTAACAAAGGGAACCAAACACCTAACCAGAGGACCAATCAGGAAACCGGATTTTTCAAAGCTCAGGGAGGGAATTTTTGAGTGTGTGTCTTTTGTCTGTTGCTCTCGGCTCTGAGAGTGAACTTTCTCTCTTCAAGCTTCTGTAATCTTCTGTTTCCAAGTTGTAAGTACAAAGGTAGAAGACAGTAAGCTTTCTATGTTTGTTTTGTATTTACATGTGTGTAGTTTGCTGGAATGTTTAAGTGGATATCTTTTTGAATAAGGCTGTTATTCATTTTCCTTTTAAGCAATTGACCCTGTATATTGTCAACCTGATACAGAGAACATTTTATGTCTTTTTTCCTCTTTTATATAAAGCTTCTTTTTAAACCTGTTTGAGTTTTTCTCTGTTAAGGCTAAAGGAATGAAGGGAGGGGAAAATCTCTTTGTGTTAGACTGATTAGGTTTGAATCTGATAGCGTCGGGTGAGGGGGAGAGACACTTGATCTCTCTGTGTTTGCATTTCAGGACTTGAAACGGTATCTTCTAGGGCCAGCCAGGGGGGGAAGCCGGGGAGAAAAAGAGAGACAGAGGGGAGGATTATTTCACTTTTGTAAGACTCAGGGCATCTGTTCTTGGGGCCCAGGGAAGTTGTTTTTTGGGGAGACCAGAGTGAGCCAGACACTGGAAATCTGGCTGGTGGCAGCGCTATCAGATCTAAGCTGGTAATTAAGCTTAGAGGATTTATGCTAGGCACCCACATTTTGGATGCTAAGGTTCAGAATTGGGATTTATGCTTATGATAGGACCACATTCTTGGCAGGTATGAAAGTCCCTTTCTTTCACCAGACTGGCATAAAGGGAACATAAAACATTCTTGATGAGCACCTGAGAATTTCCTCTCTGTCTGGCTTGAAAGTGACTCTCTCTCACAAACAGAAGTTAGTCCAATAAAAGATATTACCTCACTCACCTTGTCTCTCTAATGTCCTGGGATCAACATGGTTACAACCACACTGCACACAAATGGCATAAAGCTGGTGCAGCCAACTTCATGCCCTCCACCACTCACCCTCTTCTGGTCCCCAGAGTGATGAGTGCAGAGCTGGCCAGCAATGCATTCTGGTAATCATGGACTGGCAGAATGTTCCCTAGAAAACTATCCCAGCTGGGGTAAGTTGCACTGGGGACCAATTAGCCAACACTCATTCCTATGATCAGAGCAGTCAGAGAACTGGTTTAATTCTGCCTTGGATTTTTGAATGCACATCAATCTAGCCTCAAAGTTTGGGGGAAGTAGTTAACTGCAGGTAGAAATGAGAATATTTACATGCAGAGTTTCTCTGACAGGCTCACAGAAACCATACAAATTTTTACCCCTCTCTCTTCTGAAAAAATGAGCTACAATAGCTTCTGCTGACCTATCTGCTGACCTAACCACATGGGTTAGGCTTGGACGTGACCAATTCCAATAAACCTATCTCAAAACGTGAAATTAAGAATAAATTTCCCCAGAAATGTTTCACTGTCATTCACTGAGGACAACAACATCAACAAGATTGTGTGTCTAACTTCAACGTTTTCCACTGAGGCAAAAAAGTCTAAATAATGTATGTTTGCAGATACAGCTGAGAAAACTCAAATAAAAGCTTGACTCTGAGTACTTTTGAGTTTCAGGTTGAACATTTTAGGCAGCTGATGTCATAGCTTTAACTATGAACTACAGAATTGCTATCACAGCTCTATTACAACATGATGCTTCCATCATTGAGCTTTAAGGAGAAGGTTTAGTTCTGCAGGACTGGTAACAGTCTGGCCCAGAGTAGAAGCCATTAACTTTTTTGCTTTCTCAGTGGTGCCATCAGAGGAGAGTCTTTCCTGAACTGCTGATCCAGAAGAGTAACCCATAGGAAATAGCTTGGGAGATGAGCTTTCACTTAGGGTAATGTCTGTACTGCAGCCCGGAGCACATTTCCCAGCGCTGGTAGACAGACATGCACAGTCCATTTCAGCTAGTATGCTAAAAATAACAATGTAGCCTGAGTAACATTGCCAAAAGCTCAGGCTAGCCGCCTACATGTGCACCAAGAGGTCCTTGTGGGTTTGTACTGAGGTGGCTAGCCCAAGCAGCTCCCATGCTCCCCCAACTACATTGCTATTTTTAGCATGCTAGCTTGAAGACAGCTAGTGTGTGTCTGTCTACCCATACTGGAAAGCACATTCCCAGCTGCAGGGAAGACATACACTAAATTGTAACCATGTTGGTCCCAGGATATTTGAGAGACAAGGTGGGTGAGGTAATATGTTTTATTATGCCAGCTTCACTCACAATGAACTCACACAGGGAAATGAAAAAAGACAAAAACACCACATCACCTGTGAGTGAACACTTTTCACAAAGCAATCACTCTATATCTGACCTTTCAGGCCTCATCCTCCAAGGAAACCTTCACAACACTTTCAAAGGATGAGCCTGGGAGCACAAATTCATAAAGCCTTGTCTGCAGGCACCACCCCTGCAGCTCTCATTGGCTGTGGTTCCTGGCCAATGGGAGCTGTGGGAGCAGCACTTGAGGTGGGGGCTGCGTGAGGAGTCCCCTGGCTGCCCCTACATATAGGGCCGGAGGAGGGACATGCCGCAGCTTCTGGGACCCAAGCAGGGCAAGCCCCCAGCCTGCTCCCCGGCTGGAGCATGGCAAGCCCTGGATCCCATTCCCTGGCAGGAGCTGGAGGGCTGGGTTAAAACATCTGGAGGGCCAGTTGATTTTCTTTTTTGGTGGTTTGGGTTCTGTAGTTTCCACATCAGAGTGTTGTTCTTCTAAGACTTCTGAAAGCATGCTCCAAACCTCGTCCCTCTCAGATTTTGAAAGGAACTTCAGATTCTTGAACCTTCGGTTGAGTGCTGTAGCTATCTTTATAAATCTCACATTGGTACCTTCTTTGTGTTTTGTCAAATCTAAGTGAATGTATTCTTAAAATGAACAACACATGCTGGGTCATCATCCGAGACTACTATAACAGGAAATATATGGCAGAATGCGGGTAAAACCATGGAGCAGAAGACATACAATTCTCCTCCAAGGAGTTCAGTCACAAATTTAATTACCACATTATTTTTTTTTTTACAAGTGTCATCAGTATGGAAGCATGACCTCTGGAATGGTGGCCAAAGCATGAAGGGGCATATGAATGTTTAGCATACCTGGCACGTAAATACCTCTCAATGCTGGCTACAAAAATGCCATGCAAATGCTTGTTCTCACTTTCTGGTGACTGTGGGAGCATTATTTCCTGTAAATGTAAACAAACTTTTTTGTTCTAGCGACTGGCTGAACAAGAAGTAGGACTGAGTGGACTTGCAGGCTCCAAAGTTTTGCATTGTTTTGTTTTTGAGTGCAGTTATGTAACAAAAAAAAATCTCTTTGTAAGTTGGACTGTCATGATAAAGAGATTGCACTACAGTACTTGTATGAGGTGAATTAAAATACTGTTTCTTTTGTTTACCATTTTTACAGTGCAAATATTTATAATAAATATAATATAAAGTGAGCAGTGTACTCTTTGTATTTTGTGTTGTACTAGAAATAAACATATTGAAAATGTAGAAAAACATCCAAAAATATTTAAGGATATGTCTACACTACCCATTGGATTGACAGGTAGTGATCGATCTATCGGCGATTGATTTCTCACGTGTAGGGTAGATGCGATAAATCGATCCTCAATCGCTCTCCCATCGACTGCTGAACTCCAGCTCAGTGAGAGGTGGAAGCAAAGTCGACGGGGGAGCAGCAGTAGTCAATCCTGCGCTGTGAGGACGCAAAGTAAGTGATTCTAAGTCGATCTAAGATACATCGACTTCAGCTCCGCTATTCTCGTAGCTGAAGTTGTGGCATTTTGGATCGATCCCCCCCTCCCAGTGTAGACCAGGCCTAATAAATTTCAGTTGGTATTCTATTATTGCTTAACAGGGCGATTAATCACGATTAATTGTTTTAATCACAATTCATTTTGTTGAGTTAATCACGTGAGTTAACTGCGATTAATCCACAGCCCTAGTTTTTTTTCCATGGCACACAGCAGGGCAGGTATCAAATTGCTGTTCAGATATGCAGCTCATGAAATACTGCATGATCAGCCATATTGTGCTCATAACACTTATCACAAGACTAGAGAGCAGTGCAGGATCCATTCTCTCAGGTAGAGATGGCGGGTGCACAGTTTACAGGAGCTAATGAAAAACAGTGCGAAATGTAGTCATAAGCCCATGGAATGATTGGACCGAAAAAAACTGCATCATGGGATGGTGAGTCCGTACCGAGGATGCACTGCAATCTATTTTCCATTCCCACAACTCCTAGTGGCAGAAGGTGGCGAGCTGCACAGTGTTATAGCTACCCACAGTTCACTGCTCTCTCTCTCGCTTCTAGAGCGCCACCACCGACACAAGGAACATTGTGTGAATATGCATAAGCAATGTAATTAGAGCAGTTTATGATTATCGGCATAACTTATGTCGACTTAATTCTATAGTGCAGACATAGCCTAAGCTTGAAAGCTTGTCTCTTTCACCAACAGTAGTTGGTCCAATACAAGATATTACTTCCCCTATCTTGTCTCTCGAATACCCTAGGATAGACACAAGAGAAGAGGACGAAGTGTGAAAACCATAATAAGGCCCTTATAGGTACACTATGGTAGCTTGTGAAGCAGAGAAATGAAAATAAACCTTTGTGCAGGTATGCCTGAACAGTATCAGGATTTCCTTGGTGCTAAATTAGGTGTGGCTTCAGGTGCTCTAATTAATCTATAGCAAACTTTTTTCCCCTTACAGGGAATAAGGCTCCCTTCTAACACTCTCCTGCTGCCCTCTGGCCATGCTGTATCACAATCTACAGAAGAATTAAATAAGTCTGTGCCTCTCCACTCCCCTCCTTTAGGACACTAGTGGGGCAGTTAACATGCCACTGCAGGGGCAAGAAATGGTGCCCTGAACCCCCCTCAAAGAAGAGAAAGTGCGAGACCCATCAAAATAGTGCTGGCAATTTGTCACAAGATTTAGATGTAAATCTTGTCACTCACTGATGATGCTAAATTGGTCAAAGATTCCCCTTTCTTCAGAAACGCAGTTTTCTTGCAAACAAGTTTTAAAAGAAGGTTGATGCGGGGGCTTCTACTACTATGCTAAATAAATACTAATACAGAAACATAAATTATATTCACACTATGACTTTTGGTGAACAGAGAAGACTCATACCTGCAGTGTGTCTCCACAACTGCGACTCCACTTAAAAAATCTAATTTTCTATTGATTGCATTGAGGTTCATTCCATACCTCCTGTTGGACTTAGTGAGCAGATCATTAAAGTGATCCTGAGCACAGTGAACAGCTGTGGAAAATATATTTACAGCTCATTCATTACCTAGAGTACTTTCTATCCTCTCCTACCCTACAAATGTGATGTATTAAATATTTCTCATCATGTTTTACATCATTTGGAAAAAGATACGGAAATTAACAGTGTGCACTCTAGTGTAGAATGAGGCAATTTTATATTTTTTCCCCCTAAGAACAAACTAAGCTTGTTTGACTCTAAAATCAAAGCTTTAATCAAAATACAACTTTCTATTTTCAAGACATTTCCATTCCACCCCCACTTCTGTCCCTGATCTTTATTAAACTAGACCACCACAACTAAAAGGGGCACAATACTGAGTTTCATGGAAAGAATATTGATCTTCTGCAGTGCAATCTAAAATATTATACTGAAGATTCAGCATATTTTAGACAGACTTAGAGTGGCATCCTCCACTTTGTTCTGATGCACTTCACTATGGCTATGTCTGGCCTTAAATGAGACTGATATTGGTCATTTGGCCTCGAATATATTTAATAATGAACTGAAGTATGATCAAGCAATTGACTACACAATTTATCATCATATTAGTTGTGTCCTTTCTTTTTAATATTAATTTTTGACATATAGGTGTCTCTGACTGACCCTCTCCCTTTTCCTCATATTGCTGGTAGAAACTCCAGCCAGATAGATTCCAACATCTTAGAAAGGGTGGGAGGCACCAGGTAAGGTAGCAGCTGCTTGAAGGACTTGAAGATGCTCAGGAGACAGGTGCACCTATACCCACCAAAATGATCTGATTCTATGTATCTGTCTAGGTGCTTATGTGGCTCTTGTCACTATAGCATCTGGGCACCTCAAAATCATTCATGGATTTGATCCTCCTGACAGCCTCGTGAGGAAGGGAAATACTATCCTCATTTTACATTTGGGAACTGAGGCCCAGGGGAACTTAAAGTGATTGGCCTGAGTTCACATAGGAAGACTTTGTCTTAAAGCGGAATTGAGTCCCACTTCAGTGCTCTATCCAGTGCTTCCTAACAGGTCAGGGGAGCAATATTTCCACCTGCCACAGAAGAGAGACAGGAAGAAGTTTGGGCATCACTACCTTGCCAACAGTGGCGTTGGAACAATGTTTATAGTGGGGGTGCTGAAAGTCATTGAACAAAACTGTAAACCTTGTATAGGATGGAAACCACTTGAAGCCAGGGGGTGCTGCCGCAGCCCCAAAGACCATAGTTCCAGCACCCCTGCTTGCCACCTTAATCTACAAAAGCATTGTTTTTTTTTGTGTGGGGGGGGGGAGGTAAAATGGTGGTGGAGAATGTCTGTCTGGAAAAGAGAACTTGTGACATCTCCCAAGAGCCCCAAGAGGCTGGGGCATCCCTGGGAGCAGGGAAAAACAATCCCCCCTTTATAAATGGATGGGGGCCAGAGAGAGAGAGAGAGATGTGTTTTAATTCTGCAGGAGAGCCCAATGGGGTTACAAACCCCACTGAACAGAAGCTCCCCATTGAGCTGCCAGCACCCTGATAACCCAGGACCCTCTTCACTCCAGGATGGTATGTGTGCATCGCCCACTCCCCAAGGGAGGGCTCCTGGATCTGGGCAACTCCCCTTTCCCTCTCTCAGCAGCAGATTGAAGAACTATTGGGAGGAGAACGCACTGGAGCCACTCTCTGTTCTGTAGCGACAGTAGGAGATGCAAGCATTTCAACACTCAAAGTCAGGGTTACTATCCAGACCCCTGCAGTGCTCCAAACCTCTTCCCTGCTCCCCTCCCTGGTCTTCTTAGGAGTGCTGCAAGCTCCTTCAGCCACTGCTGTCCCCCTGTCTGGCACTATTCCCTTCAAAGGTGCAGGAGTCCACCTAACAGGGCTCCTGACTGCAAACAGGAAGGAAAAAAAAGGGTTAGGAGTCTCGACTATAGAAACAGCAGTAAATAGTAAAATACTGTATTTTCTTAATTCTAAGGATGGCTGTGCACTCTCTCTGAGCCTTACTTTCATGAAAAATTAGCATTAGTAGAAAAAGGTAAGCATGCAGCCAACCTTTAAGCTACTAATCTGAATTCCCCTTGGGAAAATCAAAATTAGCTAAATGCTTCGTCTTTATCTCAAAAAATGCTCCCTCTGTTCAAACTCTAGAAAAGAGCTGCACAGAGCAAGTCATATACAGTGCAAACAAAAGTGATTGTTCCTACCAAACCCAGGAACTATGCTACATATTCTTGAGAGCCACCAACCGGCACTTTATCTATTAACCAGGCACATATCTACAGACACAGAGCACTCCAGTCACACCCTTTCTCTGATGACTTCTCTGCAACCCCAGCCACCACTTAAATTTGTGTGTGACTATAAAAAGAACACCTTCGCATTTATGTTCTTTTTAACTCCTCCGTCTCTTTTTCTTTGAGTATAGAAATTGTATTAGAGAGTGACCATATTCAAAGAACTGAATCTATCCCCTCTGGAGCTTTGGGGGGTTCAGAACCAGATCTGACTCTGGGTCTTAACTTTGAGAGTTAAGCGCATGTCTAGTACTTATATGAAAGTGTGAGTCTGCATGCAGTAGGGGATTTTTTGTGTTTGTTTATTCAGTGCTATTTAACACTGATGATACAATACTTGGACCAAAAGCCAAATACTCATTTTGGGGGTATAATTTATTCTACTGACAAAAAAATTAGCAAACACTTTTTGGACACCAGGCAAGTTGGGTTTCCTGATTATTATTAAAAGATAATGTGAGGTCACAAAGGTCATTTCCTTCCCAGGCCTGTCACTAATAAAGTCCAGCACTTCATCAAATCCATTCTAAATCTGAAGTTGATATTTGAATTTGCGCTCTTTTGTCCAATATGGGGAACTGCTTATCACCCATGATGACTGTGACATGAAAATCACAATGACATCTTCTGGCAGTAAGTGTCCCCCATGTGAAACCTGCACAGAAACCATGGGATTCTATGAAAGGCACCAAAGATACACTACACGTGCTTCCATCAATACTTCTTGAACAGCATGAACACGCTGCTAATGATGATCAATTACTGTTCAAATGCCCCATAACTGTGCTCCTCAAAAGCAAAGCATGGTATGCAGAGCATTCAAAAAAATAGAAATGAGAAATTATTACTACTTAGCATGGGTTACATGCTGAGAAAACAAAAGGACTCAGTTCTTAGCTTCCTTCTCAAAACTTAAAGCTACTTACAATGAAACAAATATAAAGAAGCAAAGTTACAACCTTAAACTAGCACACTAGAAGTCCTGTGTTTCTATAATTATGCTTATGCTGTCTAAGATTAATCAAGCAAGTTAATGGTGCAAAAAATTACATTTATAATCCAGTCTGAATACAGCTGTACTGCAAGCTAGGATCTAAGTGCTATTAAGTTAAATGGAATTAATGGGCTGTCCTTGCCAATCTTCATATCTATCAGTTACTAATTAACATTCTTCTATAAACAACAATTTGTGAAAAAAATATACAGACGGAACAATGCTACCACTTGCAATATTCATTGCTGTTAAAGGACAGTCATATAGGTCATAATAGAAACACACTCTGTTCATTTCACCAGTGAACAAGAAACTGCCAAGTGGCACTGCAATCAGTAATGTATTTTATGTAAAGTCATTTATTTTATACAGCAGCAAATTATCACTACCAAAGATGAACTTTTGTGGGAAATGTCGACTTCAGTTAATAATGGAAGGACTGAGCAGGAGAAGCAATAAAAACCTGGTAGTTAAATTAGCTACCAAAGAAAAATGAATGCAGTGTGTTATCTTTGTAGATGATGTAGCACATTTGTTATTTCCAATGTACGACTCCCAACTTGATTACTAATTTTATTCTTTCAGTACTTGTATTAATTTTAATTGTTCCTGCCAAACCCTTATCACTATGCTCATTTGACTCTCTTTTGTTTTTGTCTTTATTACCTGTGAATATATACTCTGCCACTTCACATGCCAGGAATTTAAAACAGAGACTAAATCCAGTAATAAGTACCAGAAATTCCTTTACTGCAGATATTGCGTGTCTTGACTCATTTAAAGAAAAATCACACTCAAATTAATACCTCCATTAAATGAAATCAAGCTCTGTACCTATTGCGTCTGAATGACAAGGGGTTTTTTTTTGGTCCAAGTTAGAATTACTTAGCAGTTTTAAATCAGCAAGTCTAAGCTTATTGAACGTATTGTGAGGAAAATCGTAACTGTCCTGAATTTACAATAAACTCAGTTCTCTTATAGGAGAACATTCCAGATCATTAATGACTGCAAAACACCACAAAGCTGAGACATTTTTAATCCCATCTCTTCCAGCCCAAACTGGTGGCAGATAGGATATTTATACAACCTAGATTCATTAGACACAAAAGGAATGTCATTTATTTTCAGACTTACTCCGTGTCATTTTACTGCAATTAGTTTTACATTTACAACTTAGATGTGGTAATGGACTGTAAGCACCATTTCAAATACCTTCCAATTAAAATGATAAAAGCAAAAGTTTAGTATATTAATAATTGTTTCTAACTTAGTCTGTAAGATGCCAGTGATAAAATCTCCTAACTTCAGAACTTATGTAAACAGCTATTTTGTATATACACTGTAGATAACTAACAGATAAGGTTTTTAATTAAGTCACAAAGACTTAGCATAATTTTCCACTTAGGAAAAAGAAATCACGACTCTGTGAAAAAATTAATTACACTTCCACAAAAATATATTGTATAACATTAAGAGTTCAATTCTGATGCTTAAGATACAAGCAAACACACTAATATTGCTGTACTGTAAATCTCATTCCCCCGCAAACTCAGTCAGCATTACCTTTTGGGCTGTAGAATTTGGTTTTTAGCGGTATGGCAGAAGCAGTTTGATGGAAATACATACAGAATTACAAATGCCAATAAACTTGCAGTAAAAAGAAGGCAAATGACTGTAAGCCTTATACTAAGCATGTAGACCCAGTGTATTCAGCTGCTTTGAGAGCATATAGGAAAATTCATAATTTCATTTTTCTGAGGAAACTGAATGAGATAACAGATAAACCCTGTCAGGATGGATCTGACTGCAATGCAGTAAATGCTAAATGGGTGTCCAATTTCTTCATTGTACCGTATGGAATGTTTTCACTGTAATGTATGATTTGCATTCAGATCAATGCTATTTTGTAACAAAATGCTTTGTTTATAAAATGTACTGCAGTAAACAAAATACTGTTTTTAAAATGATTATTCAGTCTTTCACTGGAGCTTCCCTTTCTGGCTTACAAGATATATTATTGTCGGGCCTAGTAGTGCTGCTATATTGAAGGTTCTCTCCTTGACAACCCTCTGTTCAGGTATTTGCTCTGAACTTTGGCAAAAAGGAAAGTAAGGTCTTCACCAGGAAGGAAATTTATTTGCTGAAAATATCAAATAGAAGTGTCATTAAAAAAGATAGACATTCATAAGTTTAAAGACATCTTAATGCTTCCGTAATGCAAAGGGAGAAAAAAAAGCAAGTTGGTAATTAGTTCAGAGTGTAGTCTAATCACTGGTAGCTATTTGTTTTTAATTAGTGAATGTTGTGCTGGTGAGAGGTGTTGGATTTACAGTCCTGCAAAGTGAAGTTCTATATTTAGCCAAACAAGATGTGTATACAAACAGTGGCCAAGCTTCACCCAATGTGCTAATCAAGTTCTGCTCTGTAGGTGAGTCTTTATGTCTTTGATGCTTGGTCTCTGCTAAGATTTCCAACACAGATGGATGTTGTTACTGTTGTGGTGATTTTGTGATACGGATAACTATTCACCAGGAATAAACTGAAACCACGATGGTTAGGCAGCTTTTCTCCTCAGGAGTATGGATCCTGGGTTTGCCTGTAAGGGTGCCTGGTGCCTCCAATGAATAAATCCCTTCTTAATGCCAAGGAACAGAGAGTCATCCAACAGGAAAATATTCAATACCCAGTTTAATACAGAGTGGTGTCAGTCAGGACACACAAAAATAAAATAGCTATCACAATTCAAAGAATAATAAAACAGTGACTGCATCTTATTAGCTATGGGGAACTCAGGATAAGGGACAATGGAGAAAATGGAACCAGGATAATAAAAAACAGTACATCATCTCCACCTCTCCCAACATTTACAGCCAGTACAAACCACCCTGTGCTCCCTCCCAATACCTGCTAAGGCAAATAGTGAGTTTGGGCTCAGTCTTTGATGGGTGATGCAGCACTGAAATTGGTAATCAACTTAAAACACAATATCAACAAAAATAAACATGGGTGCTCTTACAAAGGTTTCCTACGAAGGGTGGTCAAATTATTCTTGTGGCCCTCTGGCCTAGATTCCAATGTGCAATTAGGCTGGCTCTTGGCAGCCTGACCATGACTCTCATCTCAGCCTCCTGGGTTTCTGGTCTCTGCTGAGATGGCGCTGACCAGTGTCCACGAAATCCCGAAAGGGCTCAAAGTCTTCCCTTGCTAGCAATGTGCAGGGAAGAAAGGTTCTCCATGGCTGAGATGCGTCTCTGCCTGCTATACTCCAAACACAGTACAAAGTAAAACCAAGACCTTTGTCTCTGAGTTCTGGCTTCTGACTGGTTCTGGTAATGGTGCTAGCTGGTTCTCTCTCTCTGCCCTGGAACCTAGTCAATCTGGGAAACCGAGCCCTGATCCTCTGCAGCCATTTCTTCTGTAAACCAGGGCAAGTCCTCTAGAGTATCAGTGTGGTATTTCAAGAGCATTCCCTCTACAGGGTTACATATTTTACCGTCAGTAATATATATTTTAATTGTGTGGGTCTTTTTTAACTATTTAGGTGATGGGGCACTGATTTTATTAAAAGGACCAAAAGGTATACTCGTATATACCAGATGCAAAGAAGGAGTTCCAGATGAATATGATCCAGAGTCTGCATTGCAATATGACCCTGGCAATCCCACGAATTCAAAGGGGGTTGTGGCAGAATTTGATCTTACATATTTAGCCCAACACCTGTGGACTTGGCCAGTTGGCTTACAGTTGCAGCTGCTACTTACGGACTTTAACAGGTCCCTATTTGACTACAAAAGGGCCCAGATCACTATGAGGGATGCACTCACAATAGAAGCTTGCTCATTCTCCTATTTGTAATCTGCCTGCCTGTTAATTCTAAAAAATACCTCTCGTCTCATCTAACTTCTCAACAAACATTTAATAGCCTAGAGACCTCATATTCCTAAAAATTAAAGTGACTATTTTGTATGGTATCCTATGTACTGAGAACTTCTACGAGGACACTCGAAATGTTCCATTTTGCCTTTTCAATGAAACAAAACTTCAAGGTTTTCCTAACTACAAAATGTGAGTTTCAAGACACATTGCTGTACTTATATACAATACAATATATTGTCTATCTGTCACTCTCCTCATGCACTGATTGTGTGTTTCACACCAAATCACCCCTGCTATGGCTGCAGGGGGTAGCGGGGATGTGGGCAAGAATGGAGTCCCTTTGTCAGTTACTTATCTCCTCCAAGTGGTCACCAGCACCATGCAGAGAAAGGAAACAAGGGTGTCCTAAGGGACACAAGAGGTCTAACCCAGGGATCGGCAATCTTTGGCATGTGGCCCACCAGCGTAAGCCCCCTGGTGGGCCAGGCCGGGCCGAGATGGTTTGTTTACTTGTCGTGTCTGCAAGCTCAGCTGATCACGGCGCCCACTGGCCGCAGTTCACCATTCCAGGCCAATGGGGGCTGCGGGAAGCAATGCGGGTCGAGAGATGTGCTGGCTGCGGCGTCTCACAGCCCCCATTGGCCTGGAGCGGCAAACCATGGCCAGTGGGAGCCACGATCGGCCAAACCTGCAGACATGGCAGGTAAACAAACCAGCCCGGCCTGCCAGGCGGCTTACCTTGGCAGGCTACGTGCCAAAGGTTGGCTATCCATGGTCTAACCCCTCAGTCTGCCACAGATTTACTGCACATTCTTGTTACGACACTTACCCTTCCTTTGTCTCCATTTCCTCACCTGTAAAATGGAGATGATAATAGCTGTATCATAGGAGCACTGTGAGAGATGAATCTATATAAAGCGCTAAAGTGCTAGTAGTAGCTGTAATAATTACTATTTATTTTTAAATTCCCATAAAGAGAAAATAATCACATAATATACATTTTAATGGGCATTGTGCTGGCTCAAGGGCAAGTGGCATGTGTGATCTCCGCCCCAAGCCTCACCGTGGGCACTCCTTCCAAATGACAGGCCTCTATCTGTACACTTCCCAAAGTGGAGCTCCTCAGTTCACCCCCCTTTTGATGGAATCAGCAGGCTATGACATCCCCCTACTCCCAGCAACCTGCCATGGTTACAGGGTAAGCAGCGCCTTATATACCCTTGGAGTCCCTCATGAATGCACCCTTCAGGTGACAGGTTTTGCCACATTCACCTCTTTCCAGGTGGAATCCCATGGTTTTACCACCCAGACTGGATGCGGAGGTGGCAGCCCCTGTTCACAAACTGTGTTGACGTGACAGGCAGTGCAGTTGGGACCTTCGAGACACTGCTCTACAGGCACCTGTGATCAGTGGCTGATTAAAATGGCTCAAAACAGCTCCTTCTAAAGAGATATATTACATAAGAACATAAGAATGGCCATAATGGGTCTGACCAATCGTCCATCTAGCCCAGTATCCTGTCTTCTGACAGTTGGCAGTGCCAGATGCTTCAGAGGGAATGAACAGAACAGGCAGTCATTGAGTGATCCATCCCCTATCATCCAATCCCAACTTCCGGTTATCAGAGGCTGGGGACACCCAGAGCATGGTGTTGCATCCCCGCCCATCTTGGCTTATTGCCATTGATGGTCCTCTCCTCCATGAGCTAATTCTTTTTTTAACCCTGTTACAGTTTTGGCCTTCACAACATCCCCTGGCAATGAGTTCCACAGGTTAACTGTGTTATGAGAAGTACTTCTTTTTGTTTGTTTTAAATCTGTTGCCCATTATTTCATTGGGTGACCACTGGTTCTTGTGTTATGTGAAGAGGTAAATAACACTTCCTTATCCCATATGCCCAGCTGCTTCAGACACATCCTACAGAGTCCCTGCCTCAATTCCACAGCCATATGGCAGGCTCTGCCTCTCTCTGGTCAGGGAGAGACATACTCTCCTCTTGCAGTTTCCCTCTCTCTGAGTATGGCTACACTTGCAGCTGTACAGCGCTGGGAGTTACATTTGTCTTCGTACAGCTATGTAGGGAAAGCACTGCAGTGTGGCCACACTGACAGCTACCAGCGCTGCAGTGTGGCCACATTTGCAGCGCTGTTGGGAGTGGCTGAACAGGCATTCTGGGATACCTCTGAATACCTCTGGAGGCTAATTACAGCGCTTTTGGTGGCCACACTGGCGGAGCAGCGCTGCATCACCAGCGCTGCAATCGTTATACCCAGGCAGAGCAGGAGTACAGTCAGTGCTGCAGCCAGGGAAATGCAGCGCTGTATGTGCCTTGCAAGTGTGGACGGTGAGTAAGTTGCAGCGCTGTAAACCCATCACCAGCGCTGCAACTCTCCAGTGTAGCCAAGCCTTCTGTGTGTCTTTCCTGCAGTGTCTCTGAACAAGGCTGCCAGCTCATCCCCCTTTTCCCTCTAGGCAGGGATTTCTAACAGCTTACTGTTCTTTTGATCTTAGGCTCTGTCCATGGAAAAAGAAGCCTGTTACTTAACTGCCTGCCTGTCAGCAGCCAGAATGGTATTTCCCAATGATTAGCTCACCCATTGCTCTCCTAAGGACACTTTGTTTTATCCTTGTTATTTCTTTCTTGTCCCCCTCTTACAGCCCCCTCTGATTTAACTTTGCGCAGTCAGTCAGAATAATATCAAACAGGTAAACTGAGGAGCAGTATTAATATAAAATAATACAGATATCTCCCTCCTTCTCCATCGGTCATAAATACATATAACTGTACCAAATAATTCATTATTGGTCTCTGATAGTGTCTACTGTTCAGTTTTATGTAGGTTTTTCTCTTGTGCAACATTGCCAATTCAATAAACAGTGAAAAGCACTCAAACTGTCTCTGTTTAAGTGACAATAGCCCAAATTCTGCTCACAGTTACATCATCAGTGGGAGTTGCACTGGAAGAAATGGCAGCAGAATATAACCTACTGTGTTTAAGAGGTTTTTAAAAAATGACTAAGTCAGGTAAATGCCAATTGCCCTATTTTGGGTGTGTTTTACATTTACACTATGTGGCTCTAGTTAAAACCCATCCTGACAACTGTATGCAGCACTATGGCCCAGTTCTCTCACCACAGGATGCCAAGTAACTCCCATTAAAATAGGTCTGAGTTACTGGTATCCTGCAACAAGTAGCACAACTGGAAAGCTATTACTGGAGACAGTGAAGGACAGGTACCAAAGATGCCATCTAGGACTCAGTCCTGAGAGATGGTGAGTATCTCACCACCTTATCAGACTTGATCCTGAGTTTCCTCTTTGTTTATACAGTTCACCCACTACAAGATACCAATCAGTGGTACCTTGTAGTGAGAGTGCTCAGGACCTTGCAAAATTGGGCCTCAAGATTGAAGGACTTAAAATATAAATTAAGTTGGAGAAAGTTAATATTCCAGTATTCTCACTGGTAATAAGGAGACTCCACAGAGGAATTTTAGAAAATATTAAACCTATTGGTAAAGTTGCTAGAGACAATTATATATTCTGGTACAAGGATCAAAAATTAAGGGACTTTAACAGGGTAACTTTCTCCTCAGGGTTGTCTGTTACAGCTGTTCCCCTGCTAGCATTACTTTTTCCCTTCTCCTTTCTGTTTGTCCTGTGTGGCCGCTCCTCCCGGCCATTGTGCTAACTAAAGTCACAGCCCTATTCATAGGGATGGCTTGTACAGACTAACTGGAGCCACTGCCCTGCCTAGGGAGGGGGCTTCTTGCTTCGTTTGGCTCCTTTGTTCAGACCCGGGCTCGGTGTGGGGGGCGCTGCCCAGAAATGCAAGACCTGAAGTGGCCAACTTAATTAAGATATGAGTATACCGTGGCTCAGAACATGCCCAGGCATGCCTATGCTTACCTTCAGTTTCCCCTTCTCTTCTCCTCCCTTGTATCAAGAGGAGCCCATCAATACCTGGGGGAAACTGCCTGAGTTTGCCTTTTAAACCAGACATTTTCTGATCAGACCTCGGAGAAGGTCCTTGCTTTGCCACCTGGTCTGATCAGCAGGGGTCTTTGGGGGCCCTCTCCCACTCTCGTTTGTTTTGAGTGTACCTCCGTTTAAACTCCCCTCCCACGAACAACGAATTTGTGCCTGGAGATCTCCTGATTATTGAAAGCGAATCGAGTCCTCTCTCCCTCCTCCGATGCTACTGCTGTTCCTGTCTCTGTGTTTGTTGCTGTCCTGGGATTGGTATGAGCTCTCTCTTGCAGGATCTCCCTGTCCTAGCTGCTGGCCTGTTTCCCAAGCAGACAGACCAAGCTAACTCCTTGGTCTGTATCTATAATCTGTTTCTTGCTCCGCAGCGCCTTTGCTGCTAAAAAAATGCCTGTGCCGCTGCTAAGCTGTGCTTCCTGGACTGTATCCTGGCTGCCAGCTTGCAGCTGCCCACTAATGCAGCCACCATAGTTAACCCCCCACCCGGGGCTGTACCCTGGCACACACCACTCTGCCCTCTGGAACTGCCCCCTCCCGATCAAAGAATGGTATAGTGTAAGGTGCACCTATTAGAATCAGGTTTTTAGTCTAGATAAGTTGTAATTTCATTTTGCATAGCTGTGGTAAGTTAGGTTTAGAGAATTGTTTGTATTGTGCCTGTAAGTTAGGTTTAAAAAATCGTTGCATTTGTTTTGTTACTTGCTAATTTGTGTAGTCTTGGTTAAGTTAGATCATAGATAGATTTTGCTGTGTTCGTATATTGTGGTTAAGTCTGTCTTTCCGCTGCCTAACCCCTCCCGCCGAGCTTGCCAGTGCTCCCCTGAGCTCCCTGTCACTTGTTGCAGTCTATCTGCTGTTTTAACTTGCAGCCTGTCTGCTCTTTGTGTCTCCCGAGTTTAAATTCCCTCTTTCTCTGCTCATGTGCTCCCTTCCCATCCTCATTCCTCTACCCCTGCCTTCTCTCTCTTCTCTCTCTTAATCCTTCCCACTGTTTACCCCTCCTACTGCTGCCAAACCTCATTGCATTACTGAAGTCTAGCAAAACCCCATGGTTACCCTTTTCTCTAACAACCTACATTCATTTACACCAACTGTGACACATTTTCACTAGAGTTGTGGTTATTTAACACATTTTACCATACTGTTAGTTGGCTATAGGCTGCTGTGACACCACCTTTACATAGAAATTGTTAGCTACCTGTACATTTATACTTCAGTGTTAATTGGTTCCACACTGTATTGTACCCACTCTATTGTACCCACTATTGAACCCCCATCTATTTACTAAAAAACCCTCCCGATTGTCTATCTTAACAAACACCATACCCCTCACTATTGAATTTTCCTGTTTTTGCATTTCTTAATAAAGTTTTTTTGCACCCCACAGTGCAGTGTTGTTTCCCCAAGATTCCGTACGCTGGCAGGTCAAGGATATGTCTACACTGCAATTAAACACTGGGTGGCCCATGTCAGCTAACTGGGCTCGTGGGCTTGGGGTATGGACCTGTTTAATTGTGGAGTGATGTTTGGACTTAGGTGGAGCCCAGACTCTGGATCTCCTTGTTTACAGAGTCTGAAAGCCAGATCCAGCCCAGCTTGAACCGTCAGTGTAGACAGAACAGGAAGTAGCAGTGGACTATTCTGAGTCAAAGACCCTGATTTTTGAGAGTGATGGTGACACAGCCCCTAAAATTCTCGTAACTGTGAAAATTATACTTAAAACTAAGAACTGCTTAATAAACATCAATATTATGAGTCAAATTATATAAAAAAATCAAAATCAATTCTGCCAATCCTAGACTTATCTAGGCATGAATACTATCGGAATAAATAGGAAAACTAGCACAGCTACAAGCACCTCATGCAAAAGTAATACTCACATACTGTTGGTTTACATAGTTTACAGAATTGGTAATCCGAAATGAGATTGCCATTTCCTTCATCTCCTGCCCAACAAGGATGCCTGATGGAGTACTCCAATTTCACATTTCTGTTTTCTTCCTAATGAAAAAATATTCTGATCACTCCCTCAGCCCACACACTGAGGAGCCCCAATTAGAAAGGATGTTTTCTCTCGAAAATGTTTGCTTGTCCTAGGGCTGTCAAGCGATTAAGCGATCAATCACACTGTTAAACAATATAGAATAGTATTATGTAAATTTTGGATGTTGTTCTACATTTTCAAATATTGATTTCTTACAACACAGAACACAAGTGTACAGTGCTCACTTTTTATTTTTATTACAAATATTTGTATTGTAAAAACAAAAGAAATAGAATTTTCAATTCACCTCATCAATACTGTTACAATCTCTTTATCATGAAAGTTGAACTTACAAATGTAGATTATGTACAAAATAACTGCATTCAAAATAAAACAATATAAAATTTAGAGCCTCAAGCGACTCAGTCTCCCTCTCTGTTCAGTCACACACTCAAACAAACAAGTTTGGTTAAATTTGCAGGTGATAATGCTGCCCGCTTCTTGTTTACAATGTCTTCCTGAAGTCGAAACAGGTGTTCCATGGCACTGTTGATGCTGGCGTACAAGGTATATGTGCCAGATGCATTAAGATTAATATGTCCCTTCATGCCTTCAACCACCATTCCAGAGGACATGTGTCTATGTTGATAATGGGTTCTGCTGATCGATACGATCAAAGCAGTGTGGATCAACGATGTTAATTTTTATGCTGATCAGATGACACCAGCAGAAGGTTGATTTCCTTTCTGTGGTTCGAGTTCTGTAGTTTCACATTGGAGTGTTGCTCTTTAAGACTTCGGAAAGTGCCTCCACACCCATCCCTGATCACTATTTGGAAGGCACTTCAGATTTTAACCTTGGTTGAGTAGCCCTTAGAAATCTCACATGGTACTTCTTTGCATTTTGTCAAATCTGCAGTAAAAGTGTTCTTAAATGAACACCATGTGCTGGGTCATCATCCAAGACTGCGATAACATGATATATGGAGAATACGAGATAACAGAGCAGGCGACTACTATTCTCCCCCAAGGAATTGAGTCACAAATTAATTAACATATTATTTTTTTTAACGAGCGTCATCAGCATGGAGCATGTGCTCTGGAATGGTGGCCAACCCATGAAGGGGCATACAAATGTTTAGCATATCTGGCCCGTAAAGACCTTGCAATGCAGCTACAAATGTGCCATGTGAATGTCTGTTCTCACTTTTAGGTGTACTTTGTAAATATAAGTGGCCAGTATTTCTCCATATGTATACAACATTGTTTGTCAGTAATTGCTCGTTGGCTGTCAAGACAAGTAGAACTGAGTGGACTTGTAGGTTCTAAAGTTCTACATTGTTTTGTTTTAGCTTGCAGTTACGTAAAAAAAAAAATCTACATTTGTAAGTTTCACTTTCACAATAAAGAGACTGCACTTCAGTACTTATATGAGATGAATGGAAAAAAATACTATTTCTTTTGTTATTTTTACAGTGCAAATATTTGTAATAAAAATATTATAAAGTGAGCAGTGTACACTTTGTATTCTGTCTTGTAATTGAAATCAATATATTTGAAAATGTAGAAAAAGATCCAAAATATTTAATAAATTTCAATTAGTATTCTCTTGTTTAACAGTGCGATTAAAATTGTGATTAATATACAGCCATACTTGTCACTTCTGGTCATCCAGATGACTATATTTGTTTCTGAAGAAGTTGGGAATTGAGGGTACATTTAGAAGAGGAGGAAAATGAGATTAAAATTAAATCAACCTTACTCCTAATACTTCTTATGCATGTAACTCAGATGAGAGTTGATTCCACATGAGCTGCTGGACCTGGAAGGATACCCATGAGTTAAGGACATCCTTATCAAATGTTTCAGCTCTGGTAGGTTTACATCGCACCCTGTGTTCTCTGAGCACAGTAGGTGTGCTTGGTCTTGCATAATATATATATAAGAGCTGGTCCTTGCCTCAAGGGCTCAGATTCTAAACCAGATGCATGATCCAATTCAGACATATAATGATACAATTCAGACATATAATATATCCGTTGGCCAAAGGAAGGTCCAATTTCAGGAAAGTGCAGATTTTTATATATAATTGCTTTGCTGGATTAATATCGAAAGTTTCCTGGAATAAATGTGTTTTATCTAAATATAGCTTATTCCAAGATTCAGTGAGCACAGCTGGCCATGATGACAACACAATAAACCTAGACAGCACAATATATATTGAAGTGGGGAGGATGCACTATTTTTTATCGAATTTACTGCCTGTCTGTAGCAGAAAAATGTTTGATAAGGACTTTACTGTTTTCATTAAATCCGTCTTCTCTCAATGTAACCCTTAATGATATTTGCAAAGCATTGTTTTATGAGAGGTCATAAGTCTTTGCTAGTTGGGGGTATCACAGCAATAAAAATATTAACATAGTGATATTTAGGGAGTAATGCTATAGCCATTTCCAAAATACAACAAATCTGACTTCATGCAAATGACTGAGGTGAAATAGGCTATATCCCACCATAAACGTAAATATACTTTACACTAGCAAGCATACTACTTATGGAGGGATTCTACTAATCATTTTAAATTAAAAATATATCCCACAGAAATCCAATTAAACAGACATATCCAACATTGCTGGTTGGAAATTAATCAGAAAGGCATAGCTAAGCTATCTAAACCCCTGTCTACACTGGGCAGCGGCGGGGGGGGGGGGGAATAACGTAGCTGAAGTTGACATACTTAGATCGACTTACCAGTGAGACAAATGCTGCCGCTCCCCCATCAACCCTGCCTGCCCCTTTCGTGGCGCTGGAGTACAGGAGTTGATGGAAGAGGGTTCTGGGGTCAATTTATTGCGTTTAGACTAGACGTGATAAATCGATCCTCACTGGATCAATCGCTGCCCGCCGATCTGGCAGTAGTATAGACATACCCTAAGTCATTAAGTAATCATTGTCTGAACTGGATAAGAAAAGTTTGCCATCTCTGAATGCTGAAGGCACCCTGCCAAAATTGGCACAGGAAGTGGAGGCTAACAAATCTGTGGAAAGGATTATAGTTTGTAGTAACAGCGTGCACATCCACCTGACTGTGCCTTCGCATAGGAGCCAGAGAGAGGACATGCCACTGCTTCCGGGAGCTACTTGAGGCAAACCCCTTGTCCCAGCCCTGATCCCCCTCCTGCCCTCTGAACATTGGTCCCACCCTCATGCACCCCAGAGACCGCACCCCCAGTGGAGCCCTCACCCCCTCACCCACACCCCAGCCCAGAGCCCCCTCCCACACTCTGAACTCCTCATTTCTGGCCCCACCCCAGAGCCCACACACCAACCTCCAATTTCATGAGCATTCATGGCCCGCCATATAATTTCCATACCCAGATGTGACCCTCTGGCCAAAAAGCTTGCTCACCTCTGTTCTAGTATGAGTGTGGAACTGGGGAGCAGGAAAGAGAGCCAAAATAACTGAGCCTGAATGGGTGAGGGAGCCAGGAATAATGGAGACCCACAGTTGGCCTAGGTCTGTAGGGTAAGTGTCAGGGCTACAAGGGGGAGGGGAAGAATTGGTGCAGGCAAGCAAGGAGAAAGCATTCTCACAGTTTTTCTCATAGAAACAGGTATCTGAACCTTTGGTTCTGCATTAGATCTAAAGCCACAGAGAATGTCCCAGATCCTGGTCCTGCAATCCAAATACTTGAAAACTTAAGGACCGCAGGGGGAGGGACTGTTCCACAGGCACTGACTTTAATTTTTCTGGATGGGTGCGCCACCTCTGCTTTGCCCTAGGCCCCACCCCCACTCCGTCCCTTCTCCAAAGGCCCCACCCTTGCTCTACCTCTTCTCGCCCTGTCATAAACAGATAGCTAAGGGTTAATGTTTCTTTTACCTGTAAAGGGTTAACAAAGGGAACCAAACACCTGACCAGAGGACCAATCAGGAAACCGGATTTTTCAAAGT